>NW_027176361.1:10920478-11202978 GCF_023349555.1 Cebidichthys violaceus | reverse complement strand
AGGGGGACAACAAAACATACTTGTTGGAGGCGACTTTCATTTTTGCTTAGAGCCTATATTAGATAAGTCAGCCACAACAACATCCAGAACAAAAGCAGCTAAAACTACCTTATCATTTATGAACGATCTAAACCTGACTGATGTGTGGAGACAGATGCACCCTCAGACTATAGAGACTATTCCTTTTACTTCTGCCCACACAACTCTCACAGCAGGATTGACCTATTCTTATTGTCAACACAGCTAATTCATAGAACACTAGAATCTGAATCTTTATCTAGGATGCTGTCCGATCATTCACCTTTGACCCGATCTATTTTGATGCCAGAAAAAACCAGCAAACCAATATCAATGGCGTCTGAACCCTACTCTCCTTCATAGACCAGACTTTTGCCAGTTTATTAGGGACCAGATAACATTTTCTTTTGTGAGACAAACTGCGCCTCCTCCCCTAATAGTTTCATATTATGGGACACGCTAAAAGCTTATCTAAGAGGACAAATAATATCTCATACTCAGGGTATCAAAAAGAAATATATGGCAGAGATAAATGAGCTAGAAGCAGATATTTTGAAATTAGAAAAGGAGTTTCAACAATCTGGGTCTAAAGAACTTCACAAACGGCTGGTTAACAAAAAACTGAAATACAATACATTACATACCTATAAAGTTGAAAAAAACGTTTTACGAACCAACCAAAAATATTATGAATTGGAAGAGAAAGCTCACAAAATTATGTCCTGGCAATTGAGAACAGAGGAAAGCTCAAGGACAATGAATAAATTCAAACTGAAACGGGTGCAACCTCACACAACCCAACAGAAATTAACGACACATTCAAACGGTTTTATACAAATCTATATACATCAGAATCACCAGAGGATCTATCTAAGATTGATGAATTTCTGTCCACTATTGAATTGCCGAAACTTGAAATAAATCCTATGAGCTTGGTTCTCTCCGACCGAGGTAGGTACAGTTGACGAGGTTACAACCATGTTACTGTCTTGTATTAAACTTGATGAAGATGAGCTAAAGTTGAAATGAGCCATTAAATCCTTAACTATTAACTAGCTAGCTAAAGACACCTCTGGTCGCGAGTCATAAGATAAGTCAGGAGCCAAAATCATGTGTCTGATGGTGTGCAACGAGCGGTGCAGCGGAACATGCAGTTATTTTCCACGGCTGATGCCGATCCTGAGTGGAATGCCGCTCTTTCCGTCGGCACTGACTTTTCTGAAGTCGGAGGCTACTATCAGACTTCAACGTCCCTTGACGGACAGTCCAGGACATTTAAATTCTGTCTCACTCTGACGTCCTTGTCGATCTACCCAAAGCTTAATTATCTTAACGTGGGCATAGCTATTGATAGCCTAGCCGCCATCGCCATCGCCTGTCTGACTAACCAATTACAGAAATTATTGTCTCATTTGATATTAACCACAATCACCTTAAATTAGCATCGGTTGCTATCTTTAGCCGTTTTCTCCTGCCATCGATATGATTGGCAGAGACACTGGGGTATTTCTTTACTATGATCTACTTCAGATAGTCTAAAATGACAATATTTTTGCAGTAAATACCAACATTAGGGTTAATTTACAGAGGCAGGGTCCTATGTCTCCCAGGAGGAGGCACTTGATACACATTTGGTAAACTGTTTTCATCCACAGCAGCATTTACTACAGGTTGCCATGAAAAAAAATAACATAGCATGTCATAATAAAATATCATAGTGTAGGAAGTCATTAAAAAAGTCCTATTAAAATTGTCATAGTATATACAAAAAATAATTAATATAAATTAAAGCTGCGAGCAGCGATGAACGGGCCCTCGCATCCTCCCGCACAAGGGAGTCCGGCCGGCACGGCCATGAACGTCCGCGACCGTCGGACAGCGCGTCCGCGAGTCGGAATTTGTTTTCCCGCGTGGACCGCCTGACGCTGGAAATTAAGCTTTGCAAATAGTCCACCGCGTCCTGTGTATCTGCTATGTGGCGCTACAGAACACACGCAAACATGCATTATGTTGCTCTATATCAAGTGAAAACCACATCTTGTAAAAGTCATGTAAATCGGATGCCGTTTGTCAGAAAACGTAGATTTCCTTTGGCCAGCAGGTGACACTGTGAGTATTAGTGAAAATTAGCTTGTAGACATCCTCAGGCCATGAGTGTTATCAAGCATGGGAAGTTTAGGACCGTTTGGAACAAGTCCGGCTGAGTTACATCAGCTTTTTTGATGGAGAATCACGTAAAGTAGCCGCCCGCTGCGGCTAAGCCATTCAACCAAACGTAAAGCTTTTAATAATTTTTAATCAAAAAGATTCTCAGATTGTAGGCTACTGACCAAATTTGAAGAGGATCAGACAAATTCCCTAGGAGGAGTTCATTAAAGTATAGCGACTACAAATGGACAAAAATCTATCAAAAAATTACACAAAAATCAAAATCATTGCCGACTTCCGGTATGGTTTAGAGCATGGCCCCAAGAGACTTTTCTTGAAAGAAGGTGATGCAAGTTTTAACCACACTGGCCAAACTTCTGGTCCACTGGAGAGTGTCTGACCAAAAGGATGTTTGGGAGTATTTAGTTGCCAACTGGAGAGTGGTGATATAGTGAATATAATATAGTGAATTTTATGTTGTGTTTTTAGATGAGGAAATCTGTTATTGTCACTGTAAAGACACCTGTAAGCCTTGGAAGAAGGTCTCTCTAGTGTTCATCTTCCCACAAAATACTTTGATGACACTTTGTAATTGTTCACGACCAGATGTGTATTTTAATCACAGATTTTCCACTTTTATTTGAGTGAACCGTGTTCAATACTGCCTATGGTTCACATTGAACTGTGTATAATGCTGAGATACAGCCAGTTTGATGAGTGCAGGACTAAATGTGTCATTATGCACATAGTTACATACAGATTAATGACCGACCACGTTCCTCTCCTTTTCCTTAAAAAGCAAATACCACATGACCAAACAAAGACCTTTTCAATGTTATGAAACGGCCAACATGTCAATGCAAGCGAGTGTAATGAGGAGGCTCTGGTTGGAACAGTCAGGCTACTTATTCACAATCTTATTAAACTCATAGCATTATTTTAGTGCCATTTGAAAAAACTCAGTAAATTAGTAAATATATACATATTTATATATATACATATATTTCTATACATATATATATATATATATATATATACATACAGTATACATATATATATATATGTATGGTTGACTATTGTATCTGAAGTTTTTTGTGTGTGTGTGTGACACAATTGTTCCGTGTTCTAATTTATTTATTTATTTAGTCCTGTCACTCAAGATGTCAGTGACATCACTCTAGTGATCTGCCTGTAGGAAGAATGAAGATATACGAGTCTGTTCATTCGTGGATAAAGACTCTGGTCTCTCTGGTCACGTGTCTCAGCAGCTGCCGGCCAGAGGACAGCACGGCAAAATAGATACTACAAGCACGGTATGATTAGCTGTGTCAAATAGTGCTGGCCCATCCTGATCTCTCTGATGATCTGTAAGTGTAATGGGAAAAAAATATATTCTTATATCATGAAATGTTTTAAAAGATGTAAAACTGAAAGGTAAGGTGAGGAACACAAATACTGACATAACACAGCAGTCCTATAGAAGTAGTTCATCAGCGTCTTGTTTCTCACGGCTGGTCACACACTCCCACTTCGGACAAAGGAAGTGAAGACACATTGTCTGACAAGTTTGAGACAGACCATAAAACCATCACTGATTCCCAGTAAACACACTTGGCGTGTGGTTAGATAAGAACGATAGCCAGGGTACGAGAACATCTACTCCTTGTCTATGATTTATTCCAGGGCGTGAACTCATGTGTGCATAAAATGGTTTGGTATCTTGTACGATGTTGAACTTTTCACCACAGACACTGACTGAGGTGGCTGTGGTGCATCTTTCCCTTGCAAGCAAAATAAAATAGAAGGGGACAACTTTGAATCATTTGAAGACTTCATTATTTTCTTTGAATTTGTGAACAAAACTCTTCTCCCGATTTATAATTAGAAGTTTTTCCAAAACATAAGTTAGTTAAATGTTTTAATGGTATCATTACACATGCTCACATCATCGAGCATAAACGTTTCCTTTGTTCAAGCAACCATTCCTTTCAAACCCACAAACTTAATTTGCATAAATAAGTAACTTCAGCTGAATTATCTCTGCACAGAGACATTCAGCCTATGTCACGCAGCATCACTGTAACCACTTTTCTATTGATTAATGTTGCCTAACTTTAATATTGAGTTTGACATATCTTTAATGGCAGCATGCTGTCTTTGTTTGACAGCATGCCTACTGTGTTTCTGCAGAGTAGCAACGGTGCTCCTGCCCTGGTCCCGCCCGCTCAGCTGCTCCGACAAACCACCCTGCCTTTAAATCCCCCACCTGCCCAGCCCACTCCCCAGTGCACCTCTCAAAACACCGCTTCGTACATAACCGGACGGTGTAAGTAGCCGAGCAGCAGCTGCCGGCCAGAGGACAGCGCGGCAAAAACAAAGCTAAAGGTAAGATAAAAAATAAAAGAAATACGTAAACTACCTCCTCCTCTCTTTCCTATGTAAGCCCGTTTCCGCCATAAAAAAAAGAAAAAAGAAATATGCTTTTTTTTTTATTTAATTTGTTTATGCGGAAACGGGCTTCCATACTTTCCTGTTCGGCCAGGACCGTTTTTTTTCTCTGGTCACCTTGGTGATTCGTGTAAATTAGCTAGTTTCCGTCCATGGATGACTCTACTTCTCACTTGATTTATTCTCAATCTCTAGTTTCAAGTCTTCTTCAATACAGCATGATGTTCATTTAGTAAATTATGGTCCATTTAGAGTCAAATAGACCATAAAGCAGACATGGAACCAGATCCAAAATTGGTTTTCCTTAGGAATCTGTCCCTAATGCAGTCCGTCACAAACATGGGCAGATGACCAAATGTATGTTTTGTAGAAAATGAAAATGACAGCAACTGCTGGGCTGGGTGGCACCAACAAGGATTTATTTAATCTAATGTCCATTCTAATCACAGTTTAGACATGTAATTAAAATTATGCAGAGCGCTGTTGCACAATTAAAAACGAATCACTGTTTAGTAAATCCAAGTTTAACCCAAAATGAAATAGAGTTTTATCAATATGGAGAAGCTTGCCACCTGTTGGGAACTAGTTATTAGGCTATAAAGGATGGGGACTGAAACTGCCATCAGCTCTGTATTCCTTAACAAAATGTTTTGTTAACCAGCTAGCTAGCTAAAAAGTGAAGTTAGTATAGAAATTTTGATTTCTCCTCCTTTGAGAAAGAGTTGTTGGCAGAATTAGAGGGATAGAAATTGTGTTTTTTTTTCGTATGAGCCACAGTAGTTCTCCACGCTTGCCACACACAATTTGCAACCTCTTGGCTAGGTGCCATTGTAACAGAGTTAATGATTCCACATGCCATCACTGGTCATTAGTTAAGTTATTTATCCATACAATGTTCATATTATTTTCTCCTATTTCTGTAAAAATAATGTACTACTTATTATCATTAGCTTCCCACGGAGACAAGTGTATTGTGTCACATGAGCGCCCTCTACTGGTGCCCCTGCAGACTTGAGTGGTGCGCCCCGCTTCCTGTGACCAGTCTGCGGCACGCTGTCTCCGTGGCAGACTGATCTGTGACGAGCTCCGTCGTGATATCTGTACAAGTTCATTTTTGTTTGTATAATTGTGTTTTGATTTATAATTTCTAGCAAATGCTTTGTACTGCTAACTTTGGATAGCATTAATAACATGCTAACAAACAGTTAGCTTAAGCAATTATTTCTTTACTTTGGCAGTGTTCCGGAGCTTGTGACCACGAGGTGGGCTGTGAGAAACCCTGAAGTCATTCTTTGTGTTATCAGATGTGACTACATTACAATAAACGGCTGGTTGGAGCCAAACCCGATATCAAGTGCCTGATTCCAAACACAACACCAGAGAGAGAGAGTACACAACTAGTACACCATCAGATCATACGATCTAGACATTATTAAACAGTTCCCTTGCTAAACCGGTATCTTGAGAGAAAATGTAGGCGGCGTCATGAAACACATTGTTCGAGTGTGTCACTGAACTCGGATCTGTTTCAGTGCAATGACTCATTTCCCTGCAGCACCCATTCCCTCTGCCACCCTCACTGACTTTACTTACTGATTAATTGGGGATAGAAATGAATGCATGCATTAATTTCAGTGTATAGACACCAGAAATACTGGTATTATTGCGCAAACCCTTACGGTTTGAAAAGAGTAAATTATTGGTGCCTGGTCCCTGCTGCCAGTAAATTATTTTATGGTGAAAATACCGTCACTTACCATCATTGTTCACCATATACCGTCACTTACCATCATTGTTCACCATATACCGTCACTTACCATCATTTTTCACCATATACCGTCACTTACCATAATTTTTCACAATATACCGTCATGTACCATCATTGTTCACCATATACCGCCACTTACCATCATTGTTCACCATACCTTCACTTACCATCATTTTTCACCATATACCTTCACTTACCATCATTTTTCACCATATACCGTCACTTACCATCATTTTTCACCATATACCGTCACTTACCATCATTTTTCACAATATACCGTCATATACCGCACACCCGTGAAATGTAAGAAAAGAATGACGGTATGAAAAATCAGACACCACCCAAATCCTATACCTCATATATAATTGCAATGTACTGATTATGGTTGAAAAATGCTTTTGAATATGTTGCAGTTTGTTAGTTGGTTTTCATCAACTTGTTAGGCAATTTGTAAAGCTTGCTCTCGACAGGTACTACAAAAATACACTGAAACTTCTGAAAGTGTCATGGAATATTGCTTATATTGCTATTGGCTCAACAACTTTAGTCAAAGACAAATTGTATTAGTGGTCCGATTTAGTTCATAATCCTTTTTTTAGGATGAATGTGGCCTAATTTTTCATGATATACGATATTATACCAACGGTAAGTGTTGCTTATTAGTGGTGACTTTCAAGGAAAATGATGCTTTTTCCTATTCAACATATCCATTTTGCTCTCGCTCTATCTCTCTCTTTCTTTATCTTTACCTCCTCAGCTCCACCAAGCACGGAAAAGAAAAAGATCCACTTTGAGCACCGGCAGTGATCCTCAGCCAGCATGCACTCCTGCAGAGTGAACCTCAGAATGACCATGTTCCTGGTGATCCTGCTGGGGGCAGCGGTGGTTCTGTTCTACGGCTGGTACTTCCAGCTTAGTCCCTGCGGTTCTGCCCCCTCCAACGGCAAAGTTCACGTTCTGCTGCTGTCATCGTGGCGATCAGGCTCGACCTTAATGGGTCAAGCGTTCAGCCAGCACCCATCTGTCTTCTATCTTATGGAGCCAGCGTGGCATGTGTGGAGCAAACTTCGGAGATCCAGTGCGCGGGAACTTCGAATGGCTGTGAGGGACCTGTTACGAAGCATATTCCAGTGTGACTTTTCTGTGATGGATGCCTACCTGCCAGAGAACTCCATTGTGTCCTCCTTGTTTGAGTGGAGTCAGAGTAGAGCACTGTGCTCACCGCCGGCCTGTCCTGTCACGCCACGTGACCAGTTCAACAACGAGACTCAGTGCTTAAAGAAATGTGGTACTATTGGCCTGCAGGGGGCGGCGGAGGCTTGTGGCACCTACAGTCACGTGGTACTCAAAGATGTGAGATTATTTGAGCTGGAATCCCTCTACCCGCTCTGGAAGGACCCAAGCTTAGATTTCCGTATTATCCACCTGGTCCGAGACCCTCGGGCTGTGGTGCGGTCTAGAGAGGAAGCAGCCGATGCCTTGAGGATGGATAGCGCCATTGTCTTGGAGCAGAGAAGCATTTCAGCAGCCAATGTGCAGTATCAAGTCATGCAGGAGATCTGCCGAAGTCACACCCGCATTATTGAGAGGGCCATCCTGAAGCCCCCTCCGTTTCTAAAAGGCCGCTACAAAATGGTCCGCTATGAGGACGTGGCACGCAACCCACTTGAGGAGATAACTGCCATGTATGAGTTTGTAGGTCTGGAGGCGACCAGCCAGTTGGAGGAATGGCTCTACAGGGTGACTCACGGAGAAGGCATGGGCCCCGGGAAAGTCGATAAAATTGATGTCACCTCGCGGAATGCTGCCGAAGTCTCCCAGGCTTGGCGTACCCTGCTGCCACACGACAAGGTCAAACGTATCCAGGAGGTGTGTGAAGGGGCCATGTCATTGCTCGGATACAGGACGGTTAACAGTGAAAAAGAACAGGGGAGCCTTGACATAGATCTACTGGTGCCACAGAAACCGTACCAGTTCAACTGGTTGCCAGATAAAACAGAGCGTCCTAGTAATGGTTAAAATTGCATTTGAATGACAAAGACACCAAGAGACTACATTGGACTGACGTCTGTATTCTTTATGGGGTTTATTGGCTGTATGCGTTTGTAATGAGTGCTACTGCAAAATGAGTCATCATCTTGCATGATGTCTGAGGTTGAGGCATGGATTTGTGACGAATACTCACTTCACACTGTCAGTGGAGTGAGAGGATTAAACAGCAGAATTGTTGATTTTGTACAGAGGGCTGGAGAACGCTGTATCACATACATTTGGACTAAGACTCGTTACAGGATCAAACGTGACAATATCAAAATACATATTGTCCTGTTCCTAAATAAACATATAAGCACGTGAGAACAAACTGCTCTTAACTGCAACTCTTTATTAGCATAAGTTCCACATGCACATTACTGCCTACAGAGTCCCTCCAGGTTCCCATGCTTCACCTACATTCCCCTGGGTCCTAAGTCCCTCCAGGTACAGCTTCTTATCACCCCCCTATGTACCAACGTACATTTATAACAAATACCACACATAGTACACGGTCATTTTTTCTTTAAAGTCCAGGTGGATTTGTGGGGAGTGTTGATAGTTTGACTAATGGTCGTGGAGTTGGAAGTAAGACAAGTAGGTTTATGTTTGTCTGCTTTCATCGATTTGTATGTACCCATGTATTTGTTGATTCCATTTAGGACCACTTTGTGTTTTTAGAAATGCTTTTAAGTATCGCCCTCTGGGATTTCTGCATCATGATACTCTTTATATTTGTTGTGTTTTAGATTCCCAATAAAAATCAAATCCATTCAAATGGGATTAGTGATGAGAAACATTTGGGAAATGCAAGTTTTAAATCGAGGAATGATAGCTTAATTATTGGCATATAAGGTGAAATTTGAATCACCTTAAACTTTACAACGAAATCGTCATATAACAGGTCTAACAGTTGTGTAGTGAGGTAAGCCTATCAAACTCAAAGAAGAAGATAGAAAACATTATAGAAGGAAGAAGATCATCAGGCCTACCTCAGGCAGCCAACAGGCATGAAAGCAACTGGTATTAGAATAAAGAGTAGTTAACCCATATGATAACGTCATTTTAGAGAATGTCGATCAAACCAGCACCTGCATATCTTGATGAACAGGAGAGGCTGGAGCCTATCCCAGCATGCACTGGTGGATGAACACAGGCAGATACCCATACAATTCATTACAGATCTTTTTGTTGATTGAGGAGTTCATACATTCACTTTGATAATTGATAGAAACCTTCATATGAACATTAATATTCATGTATTTGAAAAGTAGCAATACTACAATGTTAACATTACAAGTGAAAGCTCTGCATTCAAAACTGTATTTGAGGAAAAGTAACTATGAAGAGTAAAATGTATTAAAAGTCAAGAACATGTGAAGTGTCAGAATATGTCATTTTTAAAATAAAAACATTCCTCAAAATGCCATCTGTTTAAGTCTTTGGTACCATAGTGTAACATTTCCCATCTGGCAAAGTTGACTGGGAAATATATTTGGTTGGTATCAGTGGTTTGGGAAACACTAAAGTAATTATGTAAAACCTGAAGTCTTCATCTCACTTGTCATTTATTAGCAGAGCTTCAACTCAAATTTGCATGCACTATCAGGTGGCAGTTTTTAAAATGATTATTAAGGTTCCCATGCATCTCCTACATTCCCCTGGGTCCTAAGTCCCTCCAAGTACAGCTTCTTATTACCCTCTATGTACCAACGTACATTTATAACAAATACCACACATAGTAGACGGTACTCAGCGTTAATTATTCATTTAAATTATTTTTTTTGAGTTTTTAAAGTTTTTTTGTTTGGAATATGTATAATAAGCATATCATTTGGTTATCGCTCCTGAGCATTTAACAAACATAAAAAAAGAAAAAAACATGACGTAGATAGGTTTTGCAGTTTTCAAGGTGTATATTTCAAATTGCATCTACTACACACGTGAAAATAAAGTTGTGCTGAATATCTGTTCAGAATCATTATAACTGTATAACTGTATTTTAACTGCTGCTGTGTAAAGGGAATACTGCTGTTAAAAAGAACCTTATTTGTTGTTTTTTTAATAGTCCAGGTGGATTTTTGGGGAGTGTTGATAGTTTGACTCATGGCCGTGGAGTTGCAGGTAAGAAAATAAATAATTACATAATATTTCATCAAGCATTTTATACGATGTCAAAGCATAGTTTGAATATAGAATAGTTTTTAAAAAATGTCAGAGCATAGTGAGCAATACAAATCTCATAAAAAATGTCCTTGTCTAGTATGCAATAAAATGTCATTAAAATATCATACTACAGGTTGCCATGGAAAAAAATAACATAGCATATCATAACAAATTTCATAGTGTAGGAAGTCATTAAAAAAGTCTTATTAAAATTGTTATAGTATATCAAATAATAATTAATATAAATAAGAAATATAAGAAATATAACAGCATAGTATGCCATAAAAATGATATAGCATGTTATAAAAAATATTCTTAAAAAGCCATATCGTAGTCAGCATTAAAAAAAGTCTTATACAAATGTCAAAGTATACTATGCCCTAAAATGTCATCAAGACATCATAGTATTGTTTTCCATAAAACATAATATAGCATGTCATTAAAAATGTCAAAACAGTCCAAGTACGATATGCCATGAATAGCTATATTTTGTTATTAAAAAGGTCAATAAAATATCATTGTATAATATGCCATAAAAAAGATGTCATAATAAATGTAATCAAAAAATGTCATTAAAAGCCATTGTATATTATGCCATGAAAAAATAATAATATACTGTCACACACGTGATGGCATCATATGCTATGAAAAAAACAATACAGCATGTCACAATACATTTTATAAAAAGTCATAGTACACTATGCCATAAAAATGTCAATAAAATGTTAGTGTAGTATGTCGTAAAAATAGTAATATACAATGTCCTGAAAATAGTCGTGAAAAAGTCAGAGTATGGTATGCCATTCAAAAAATATATATTTAGTCATGATAAATGTTGTAAATGATGTCAAAGTATAGAATGTCAAAAAAAAATCATAGAAAAATACACCCAAGAAAGTAATACAAAAATATCATAGCTCTCCTGTCGATTTCAACATGGATTCCTTGTTCACAATGTAACGGGAGGGATCGGCCACTAGAAAGCATAATTGTCATCTCTTGATCGTGTAATTTTTATATCTCATCGGTCGATAACGAACAGCATCTTTAATTTCCCACTATGATGGTTAATCTGTGTAATCTACGCTTTACATGTGTGCTGAACCGTGAAAGGGGGATTCGTACTGGTCACAAATCAACTACAGCCCTTCACACCACTAAATATGTCATACAATTGTCACATGTATTTTTTTAAATTCATAGTATACTGACGTTTGTCAGTAAAACTTTATTTTACACTGTGGTGGTTAATATCGGCCGAACCGTACCGATCGCGGATCACCTATGGTCCGTTACACCACTAAAAGCTATAAAAAGGAATAACAATATAGTATTTAATAATAGTATAGTATGTCTTAATGTCATAGTATAATTTGTTGTAAAGATGTGATTGTATTATATAATGTTCTAAAATTGTCATAGTAAACTAAATCATGAAAAACAAGAATATAGGTCATTATAAATGTCGTAAAAAAGTCATAGCATGTCATAATAATTGTCATAAAAAATGTCACAGGATAGTACGTCATACAAATGTCATAATATAGTATGCCATAAAGAGATTTGAAGTTGTCCTAAGAAATGTCATCAAAAGGTGATAGAAAAGTGTCATATACTGTAAATGTCACTGTAGTGACATTATTAATAATTAATAATAATAAATTAATAATATAATAATAATAATAAATGACAGTGTAGTGTGTCATAACAAACATCATAGTATAGAAAGCCTTAAATAAATAATATAGCATGTTACAGCCCTGCACAAAGGTTGCAACACAAATTGGAGACCAGAGGACTTTAAAGTAATAAATAAGCACATTTATTCACAAAATAGTAATGACATACAAAACAAACGTGAAAAACGATAATCAGTAATACAAGCATGTGTGAAAATGTCTGAAGCAAACTAAACTAAACATCAGCTGTATCAACCACGGGAGAGAGAGCTCTTTGTGAAGGTGGTGGGCTTTTACCTCAAACCACACCGGCCCGTGTGTGATCATGAAGCAGATGACAACCATATCCTGTAAGACGGGGAAAAAAAGAAGCTGGGTTCGTTTCAGGACACCCGACTTAAAGTGTGTTCAAGGGATTTTTTTTACGAACATATTTACATAAACCACTCGTATCGGCCCTTTTAATGTTTGGAACTTAAAGACCTTTTTGTTTTGAAAGACAAAAAAAGATACAAGGTGGATCTAATAGAGCTGTAAGAGGCAGAATGTAGCAAAACTTCTCACCGTAGCCTATAGATACACCATTAAAGACTCTTTATGGTGTCCAATTAGTGGGTTTTGCCCGGTCTTTATATACAGTTTCACTGACGAATGATAAAAGACAGGACTGCACTTATTCAGATTTCATCGCCCTTGGTCAGCATCAATTTATAAAGGAGCAGATGCATTGCTGAAGGCATCTGCTCACCATCTCACTCAATGTAAAGGCTCAGCTTGTCCTTATGCTACAACACAGCAAAAAATTAAAAAGCATGTGATAAATCTGTGTTTTTCGTTGTGAAAAACCACAACGTGTCTTGACATCACTGTTGGAGTGTGATGTGCTTCAAATTAAAGCAGCAAAATAAATGGTATGATTTATTATTAAAGCCCCAAATTAAAGCCAACAATTCCAATGTACATTTGCTGGGAACACTATACAGACGGTCTGGTGCTGCTGAAGAACGTCACTCGTGTGTCGACTTCAGGAAAGTCTGTGAAGACACGAGGGTAGAAGAGGTGGAAGGTCAGGTCAATAAAGATGGGAAACATTTGCACAGATTAATAGATGTCTGGAAAACCATAAGGGATCATAAGCCTTTTAGAGCTGTGTAAAAAATAAATCACAATTAAAAGGGGAACTCCACCCATTTTACACAGGTGTTTCAAGGTGTTGGGGAACACTACTGCATATGTGAACAAGTAGTAATAAACCTTTAGTGTCTCTAGATGGAGCTGTGTGACGTCTGATAAACGGCCTCAAGTGATGTCACTCGAGTTTCAAGGCGGAAGACTTGAAAAGAATCTGGAGGTTTGGAGTCTAGAGGCTCCAGGCTACTTTTAACTGCTACTAACGCGCCCAATTCTCTGACCAAACTGTCACTAGAGGTCCAGTGGCATTGTGGGTAGTGTAGGCAAGGTTTTTACAAGGAAACAGACTGCATGAAATGAAAGAGTCAATATATCTGGTTCTACTGCATCTATTTTGATCTTTTTAAAAAACAACTGTCCATTGTTTGTCCGACTCTGTTATCGGTGTGAAATATAAAATGGGGGAGTACATTTTAATAAACATAATGTATATGCATATGAGGAGAAAATAGAGGCCAGCTGTATTTTTAAATATAACAATCAAAAAGTCCCAGTAGAAGTCCCTGCAATAGAGCAGGGCATCAGACCAGCACAGCTTCTTCTCCACCACCTCTACGTTCTGGCCCATCACCACTGCGTCAAAGGAGGGATAAGGAATTGCCAGGTCTGTAAAATGCAAGCGAGAGCACACATGTACGCACAAAAGCTTCATGAACTGGCATTATGAACTTCTTATATTTGAGTGGAACTAATTTGATGTTGATCAGATTTACCTACTAAGACAAACAAGCCAAAGTATAGAGACTTTAACTTCGTTAACTAAGGTCCATGTCTTCTAAACGAAATGAGATATCAACATTTTTAACTATATTACTGTATTGTTTGCGAAATTGAATTAAATAAATAACCATGTTTTTTCTAAATTCTCCAGTTATATTTGTGCAGAAAAAAAAAATGATATATATATATATATATATATATATATATATATATATATATAGTGTAGATCAGGGGTATTCAATTAACATTCCAAAAGGTCCAGATTGAGAAAATCTCCTCGGGCAAAGGTCCGGAACATTACAATAATATCTAACTTGCGCTATTTAGTGCCATATATATCTCAATATATATATATATATGGGCCATTCTACCCAATTGGTTCAAAGTCAGGTTGGAAATATTTTTTAATTTTGTATGTTTTATTCCCAAAAATGTCTCCGTATATATATTGTACCATATCTAAAGTACACGTATCTAGTAAAAGAACCGTCAATTTTTATTTTGTATTTTCATAATATGTTGGAATGTTTTTCCTCTCCCAAAAATTGTCACTACCGAAACATAGTAATATACTAAAGTAAAAAAGTATTATTATTATTAACCTGTTAAGATTGTGTTTCCTTCCCTTCTCTGAAGAGTATTTTTACCAATATTTTTTGAAGGTTTTCACAATTAAATCAATAAAAATGACATTTTTACCAAATTTCTAAGATCAATTTATACAATTCGTCAAAATCTAAATGCAATATTTCTTTGTAAAATGCATAATACTGATCATATTGATTCCAGAGTTGATGATTGATACAATTGAACATACATTAAACCAATCAGTATCATAACATTTTAGTTGATAACTCAATATACTTTATTTTTTACAAAACATCCAGTGTTTCGGTAGTGACTGCACTGTTTCGGTTGTGACCACAGTATTTTGTTTGCAAGATTATATCATATTTCCTCAACCTTTATGCTTAATCTTAACTCATAACATGCCTTAGGTTGGGAATATTACAAACACAAATGTTTTGTGGTCAATATAATCATTTTATTTTTGAAGACATAACAATTGTTCATCCAGAACCATTTAAAGTACAAACATTACTTATCAATGGAAAATTACCCAAGTGGGTTCAGTAAAAGAGAACAAGAAAACATTGACAAATAACTGATATTATGTTGTACTGTATGTTTAAGAAGGTTCAGTGACAGACACCATCACAAATCCATTCACAAATGTAGTTTTTCACATACTGCGGTGAACACTCTTGGGCTGATCTTAACATGCCTCTGTGAGACGTTTTCTGGTGGAGGGATTAAGGTGACGACCTTGTCCACTGTGTACCAGATCTTGTCCTCTAGTCGCGGCCAATAAAAGCGGTTTTGCCCAATGTTGGGCATGACTTTGACCTCAAGGGCACCTGCAGACAAATAACGGATGAAATAAAAGGACATTGGGCGAAATATGATAAGTATTGCTTGTATTAGAATCTTGTAAGACTATGAAATAAAGTTTGATTCAAAGGGAATGGGAATATGAGAATGGAAGATGGCCATCGGCAGGCCCTTTCCCGTGACCAGCTTCCAGGAAACTCCAGTTTACAGCGGTAAATCCCATCTGGAAAAGAATTAATTAATATATATTAATAATAATCCTCTCTGTTAACATCATTGTTGGTCAGTGACTTCATGTGTTAGGATTCTGATCATATTGGACTCTTAGATTGTGTCTTCATTTCAGATGTGAGTGGGTACGTTAAATTTGCTCAAACGAGTCACGTCACGGTCTCTGAACATATGAGACACACTGGTTTTAAACTGCCTGTGGGAAGAGTTCACCTATAAGAGTCTGTTCATTGTTGGTTAAAGACTCTGGTCTCTCTGGTCTCTCTGAACACTTCTCTCTCTTTGGAGAACGTCATGTGAAATAACCTCTGACTCACGTAATAATTCTCCTCGTTCTCATTCCTCGTCTCCCCCGTGTGTCTACATCTCACTCGAGTCAGGAAACTTGTCAGAATACCCATATTTGATTGGCTGAGCTGCATCACGTGATGTGATTTACGCCACTGAACAAGTGCCGTAAAGGCTGAAAAAGCTGCGCCAGTTAAAATAAAAGTGCTCTGTCAATCGGTTTAAGGTCTTGGGTCCGGATACAACGGCATCTGGGTCCGGATCCAAACCGCGGTTCGCCTATTAGTGACCCCTGGTGTAGATGTACACAGTTACCTCCACAGAATACACCAGCATCCTCATAATGATGACAGTTGTGGGTTCCTAATCCACTGTGTGTGCAGTCTGTTAGTGATGACTCAGTTCCTGAACACTGAAGGTCATCCAGCCAGATTGGTCCACTTCCTTCTCCAAAATGTGCCAATTTTGGTGCTGACCGAGCCCTGCCACAGCCCAGCTGTTGACAAACCACCTGAGCGTCATTCAAATCCCAACCGTCGTCACACACCGTCCCCCAATTGCCGTTGTTAAAGATCTCCACTCTGCCAGAGCAGTTGCTGTTAGAGTTGACCAGTCTCACTGTGGTCATATCTGGTTGAAGTGAAAGGAAAATATCTGTCAACCTACATGGCAACAGCAATATTGAGCAAAAGCCCCATCCCTTCAATGTAACTGAACTTGATCACTTAATCATTGAGCATATTTTTTTATTATTATGAACTCTTACATATCATTATCTCCCTTCACACATAATTCTGAGGTAAAGATGAGAAATCATCTGGAAAATGTGGGGTTCAATGATACGCAATATTTGACATGTAAATTATGGGTAAAAGCTTTTAGTAACTTTTAATCACTAAGGTATTTAGATTGTTCTGACCAAATTCTAGGTTGATCTGATTAATTCCCTAAGAGGAGGAGTTAAAGTACAGCACCTGCAAATGGCCGAAAACAAAATTCAAAATGGCTGACTTCCGGTTTGGTTTAGAGCATGGACCCCAATACTTTTTTTGAAGTCTACATGTGATACATCTGCTTACCAAATTTTATACATCTAGGTGAAACGTACTGCGAGGGCTGGGTCATCGAAATATTGTTGGGGGCGCCATCGAGCCGACTTGCCACTCTGATAACACAAAGGCCTTTAGATTGTTCTGACCAAATTTGAAGTTGATTCGATTAAATCCCTAGGAGGAGTTTGTTAGTACAGCGCCTGGAAATGTCAAAAACGACACTAGAAATTTATACAAAATTAAAAATGTCTGACTTCCGGTTGGGTTTAGAGCAGGGGTGCCCACACTTTTCCGGCTTGCGAGTTACTTTTAAAATGACCAAGTCAAAATGATCTACCTACATTCAAAATGCTAAATATTTACTTATTTTTATATCACAAAAAATCATTCTAACACTCCTATTCTGAAGGGGTCTTTCCTCTAATCAGTTTTCACTCATTTGCGATGCTGTATAATCCAGGTCTCTCCTGGTATCTCCCCGTCCTCTTCTCTTCTCTCTGCTCTGTTGTCTTCCTGCATGTTTTTTGCAGGCTCTCACAGTCAGCTCTCTGACATTCCTGCGTTTTTAGGGGTCTATCTTTTCTCTTCCTCATGCGTCCCTCTCTGATAGCAGAAGGGTCTTTTGTCCTCCTAGAAGTGGGTAAGACAGCAAACGGGTCTTCTTGTCTATTCAAGAAGTCTAGCCCATTCTCTTGTGGGGGGAAAAAAGCCAATCTCACTTCTCAAGGGGGAATATCCCTAAGTCTAGTTGGGGGAAAAAAGCCCAATCTTACACAGTTTTTCTGCTGCTTTTATGCTCCTCTCTGAGGCTAGTACCTCCTTCAGGTTCATGCGTCACTCACAGGAGTCCTCCTCTTTCTAAGTCAGACACAGAATGTAACTGGTTGTAACTGGTTTGGTCCTGTTAAGAAGAGGAAGGATACGTTTTGAGTGACTATTTTATATAAGGCGTCTATGTAGTTTATATGGTTAATCACTTCTATTATGAATTAAAACAGTTTATAGGTTTAATCACCTCTATCAAGAAATAAAACAGTTTATAGGTTTAATCACCTCTATCAAGATGAAGAAAATCTGAAACGATTGTATGAGAGTCTATGGAGCAGAGCCGGTTAGTTGTCGGACCCTGGTCTGAGCTGGTAGATGCCACGCTATGATTGGCCAGTCTTCGTTTGAGGAGCCCGACTTTGCAAAGGGTCAATTCAGTATTGCAAACAGTGTGGGAGAGAGGGGACATCCCAAACTCTGTGTGTGTGTGTGTAGGTGTAGGTGTAAGTGTGTACTTTTACATCTAGCTTTGTGAGGACCAATTTGAGTTTAGGACCTTTAGAGTGAGGACATTTTGGCCGGTCCTAACTTCTGTAAAGATTTTGGTTCAGTTGGGAGCGAGGTATTCTTGACGAATGCCACGAGGGGCACGGGCACACGGGGAGCGTTAGGGTAAGGGTCGGGGTCAGGCATTTAGTAGTGATGCTTAAAGTTAGGGTAACGGGCTAGGGACTGCATTATGAATGCAAGTGTCCACACAAAGTCGGAAGAACAGGGAGGTGTGTCTTTTAGGGTTGTTCAAACTAGAGGTTTTCAAGCTGTGGGGCACGGACACGGCTCATTATTATCATTAGTGTGTCTCCTGTCTCTTCCTCTTCTCACACCTTCAGTCTAAAACTAAAAGATGTTGTCCTGCATTAGGGTAATGCAGAACAACAAGGTAGAAGGACATGTTAAATATTAAGAAATTAAAAAACAGCTAATCGGGTCTGTATTTGACAGCCTGTGGGCATTCAACTTAACTCTAATGCTTACACACACACAAAATTTGCCTTCATCTAGTTTGTTATTTGTTTATAGCTAATATAGATATTGGTGTACAACATCAACCCAATTCAGCTTTTTCCTTGCTCTCAGATACAGACTGATCACCAGTACAATAGCAGGGGTCATAGTGAAGCATTACAAAAGAGGCCAGCTGGATTTACAGGATGGACATAATGTTGATGGCATGTGCATCATTACAATGCAGAGGAAATTATTTTCTGCCTGACACACCTCTCATTCTCATTGCCCTTTATGCCTCCTGGCATGTAAGGCAGCAAAGCCTGGCACATCGCAATCAGTAAAAAATAACCCTTGTGTGAAGCTATGCAATGTGAAAACAAAACCAATCGGATCAAATGTACAAAAACTCAACCCTTGGTTCAGACATCAGGTGTGAAAAGGCCATACATTTTCTTGTACTTTGTCGATTTGCATGTTGCTCTTAATGCGAGTTCAGCTCTCAGGGACACTGTATCTTGTGTCCTCAATATATATATTTTAAAGAGTATCGTGAAGTTTTTGTGCCACTTAAAAGTGATCAGTAACGCCTTGAATTGTATGTGGAAATGTTGTCACTGAGCAGAATAAAACACATGAAAACAGCTAATCAGAGAAAATGTGTTAAATATATACGTCCATGTGACAAATCTGGATGTCTATTGATCCCAATTAAGACTTCTCAATAGCTTACTTCCCACTCTTCAGTACTTTTTTGATTTTCCCTAATGAACCAGATCTGACGCTCTGGAAAATCCTGTTTACTTTGTTGTAGTTCATTCAACTATCAATCTACTTTATGACTACGTTTTTCCTACAGCCTTTTTGTGGGTGGCATCTCTCTGATTCTTGAGCATGTTCCAGAGTATTTGCACACAGCAAAACACCCACCCTCATACATAGCTCATCTCCGCCCATCGCACACATGGGTGTAGGATATGCAAATATTTTCAACATCACGTTTATTTTTGTAATGTTAGCCACATGACTCGTTAGTCATTAGTTTCGTCGCGTTGGTCGTTAGTCACCTGACTCCTACTGAGTATACTTTATATTTACAATATATGTTGGCGTACCTTGCATAACTGCATGAATCCTTATGGCACAATACAATTCTGTACATTTTTGGTCTTACCTTACTCTTATGACTTGCACTGAATGGAATCAACCAGGGTTGCATAGTCAGTAGCTGCTGGTAGCCAGCCTCAAGCAGACTTCAAATGATCATCAGTCATGGTGGAACGGTGTTTGGACTTAATATTCATTATGTGGGAAAAGGCTGACTCAGATAAATAAGTAGAGCCAAATAATGCAGTCAAGAAGGTAGCGCATTTCTTCATGTTTGGGTACTTTTCCTCTGTGAGTAAGTTCCAAAACTGTCCATGAACCCTGGACTTCAGTTGAATGTTAGCCTGTAGTGTCAAAATCTCATCCTCCACTCCAGACGAGTTCAGGTGAAACAGCGTTGTAATTTTTGAATCAACCTCAATATCTTTCCAAAATGTGCAGCACATAAATGTAGCGACTGGCTCGAGTAAAGCAAATTCTTGAAAGCGTTTGTCAAACTCTGGCAGACACTTGTCAATCTGCTCTGTGCAGAGCGCCACTGTCAAGTTGCGCACACGGCTTCCGTTGCGTCTCCAGCTCTGACGTGAGGTTTTGGAAGTTCCCCAAATCAAGGCGCTGCAGCTTTAGCTTCTGTAGTAGAAATAAATTGGGAGGCTAACTAATTAGCTCGCCGGAGTTTTGCGGTTGACCACGCATACGTGGTGACCCGTGTGTTAGAAAAGACGTGATCTCAGACTGGCTGCCATGTACGTCAATCAAGTGGCAAATTTCATGAGGACATCTCATTTTTTTGGAATGGCATGCGATCTACCCGCACTACCTCTCGATCGCGATCGACGTATTGGGCACCCCTGCTGTAGGACAACACTGTCCTTCACTAGAAAGATAAAAACTTCAAGACATCAATGGCCTGTAAGGTGATGTAAAACACACTTCATTCAAAGTCAAAGGGAGTAGACAGTGGGAGTATAGGTCCGGTAGTAATACTTTTAAGCTACTTCTTGCTAATTGCTACATCGTGAAGGGGAAGCAAGACAGCTGCAACAGCATGGAATTGAGTGAGAAGAAGGTATATGGGAGTGGTTATGGGGATAAAGAATGGTAGCAGGTGGTGAAGGGAGGAAGGAATTGTAGGAAGAAGAGGAAACATAAAGAATGAACCAAGACTGGTTCCTTTAATGGGGTGGTAAGGTTTAAGGGAGGAGGAGTTAAAAAATGGACCTGCTAAACCTCACAAAAAAAGAGCCAGAGTAGGTAAAGTTGCTGGGGGGTGGTAACTTGCTAATTAGAAGTAACATGGAGATACAAGAAGAAGAGGCAAGAAAGCTACTGTGTGTAGAGTTAAAGTTGTTATAAAACTGTGAAGAGAGAGGCTTCAATAAAGCAGATAAGAGTAAAAGAGAAAGTCTCTTGTGCCGGTTAAGAGGGAAAACCGATTGACATGCAGGTGCAAGGAGCTAACTGGGGTCAGCATTGTGCAAGAAGTTGAAAAAAGATGTTGAAGGAGCAAAAGAAACTGGTGACGTTTATGGCATTTACAGACCACCTAAATACTGTGCAACCTTCTTTGATGAGTTTACTGAACTGCTGTCTATAATCTGTATTGATTTTGACTGTGTTGTTATTGTTGGCGATTTTAGTATCCATGTTGATAATCCCCAGGACAGTGGGTCTATAGAACTATGTGGTGTCCTTGAAAACTATGATCTGACTCAGCATGTGACAGGACCCACCCACAACAGAAGGCACACTCTGGACCTAATCATCACCAAAGGTCTGAACATTTCCAACGTTGCTGTGACTGATGTTGCACTCTCTGATCATTTCTGTGTTTTCTTTGAGATTGCAATCTCCTTGCACACAAATGTCCAAACCGAGGTTGTGACAAAGCGTTACATCTCTGAAAACACCAGTGAACTATTTATTCAGAAGTACTCCTCCACACCAGCCCTCTCTTGCATCTCAGTCAATGAGCTTGTAGATACCTTCAATTCTAAAGTTAAACATGTTATCGATGCCATTGCACCCACTAAAGTGAAGGTTGTCTCGGGTAAGCAAAGATCTCCTTGGAGAAATGCTACGCTGGTCTGAATAAAGAAAACAGAGTGTCGGAAAGCTGAACGCAGGTGGCGAAAAACAAGTCTCCAGGTTCACTGTGACATCGAAAAAGAGAGACTTCGCAATTATAATTTGGAACTTAGAAATGCAAGGCAGTCCTTCTTCTCTGACATCATAACCAAAAACAATAACAATACACGGACCTTATTTGCTACCGTCGACAGGCTAACAAACCCTCCAGTGTCAGTAGCTGCTGAGCTCCAGTCCACCTGGGTGGAACAGAGTTAATGATTCCACTTGCCATCACTGGTCATTATTTAAGTCATTTATCCATACAATGTTCATATTTTCTCCTATTTCTGTAAAAATAATCTGCACAGCCATGTTCAAACAGCTGAAAGCCGTCCTGCTCCTCAACCAACTGCAGCTGGTAGGCTCTTTCCAAGTGATGGTCAGTCTCTTGAGCATGTTCTGGAGCGCTTGTTAAATCAGGAGTCCTCTCAGCGTTCCAGGCCGCCTAGACCCAGGAATGGCAGTCGCACCAGGTTTAGGGGTCCGTGTGTCATTTGTGGCAGCGACGACCATGACACTATGTCCCACTGTCGGAGTAAACGTCTATGCTTTTGCTGTCATGCTGCTGAACATCAAGCAGTGGCTTGTTCTGTTACCCCTGGTCCTGACTCACCTGCTGTTCGATCTGGTGCCCCTACACAGCAGGAAAACTAGCTGGCCCACGCAAGGAGGGGACTAGTGGAGGGCCAGACAAAATGTCCCCAATTGATGATGTTGGCGACCGTGAATCTGTTTACTCTCAGTTCTGTGCCTCAACAGATTGCGAATCCACAGTGGTATTTCAGAACACACAGAGACTGGCTGCAACAGATGACCTTTTCTACACTGGTATGACAATCCAAGATGCTCTGGAGCTGCGTTCCATGATAGACAGCGGCTCAATGACCTGTTCTCTGAGTTCACGTGTGCTTCCTTTACTGGAAAAGGCCAATATTGTTTCTCCTGATTCTATCTCTCCCACATGGAGGGTTGAGGACGTGCCCCATCGGAGTGTGTGAGCTTCAGATGAAAGTGTTTGACTGTCGCATCTCGGTTCCCACACTCATTGTGGATGGTCAAAGCAATGACTTGATTTTTGGAAGCAACGTCATAAAACATCTCATTCGGGCGCTGAAGACATCTGGAGATTTCTGGGAGAAAGTGTCACTTTCAGATCAAGCGTCGAGTGATAAGGAGGCCCTGTGGGCACTGTTAAACTGAAACATGCTGTGACCCTGGAGCCTTTGAAAGAACATTTGGTGTGGGGTCGTCTGCATAGCCATAAGTGCCTCTTGGCTGGCAGCACAGGAGGATAAGAAGTTCACCGCGTTCACGTCTCCTTTTGGACTGTATGAGTACAACAGGCTTCCGCAGGGACTATGCAACAGCCTAGCCACGCTCATGAGGATGATGATGGCCATCTTCGGTGATCAAAACTTCTTGAGCCTCTTGTGTTACCTGGATGACATTCTTGTCTTTGCTCCCAACAAACAGTTAGCTTTGCAGACACTGGAAACGGTGTTTGAGAAGCTACAACCTGAAGCTAGCTCCAAAGAAGTGCCACTTTATGCGGCCGTCAGTGAAGTTCCTGGGGCATATTGTGAGTAAGGATGGCATGTCCACTGACCCAGAGAAGGTCAAGGCCATTGTTGATCTGAGTGAAAAGGATTTGATGGATGAGACCACCAACATTCCCTCTCCATCCAAAGTAAGATCGTTCCTTGGTATGGTTGGTTTTTACCAAAAGTTCTTTGAAGGATACTAAAGTATCAGTAAGCCTCTCTTTGCCTTGACGTCTGGTGTGAAGAAGCCACGATATGCCAAGGGTAAAAAGAGCTCACCTGTGGCTAGGAAGTTAACTTTGGCTGACCGGACCCCTGAATGCAGTGACACTTTCATTAAGCTGAAACAGGCTCTCCTGGATAATGCCACCTTGGCTCATCCCGACTTCAGTATACCTTTCCTTGTGACCACGAGGTGGGCTGTGAGAAACCCTGAAGTCATTCTTTGTGTTACCAGATGTGACTACATTACATGCTATCGTATGAATAAACGGCTGGTTGGAGCCAAA
The DNA here is from genome assembly GCF_023349555.1 of Cebidichthys violaceus. Lineage (NCBI taxonomy): Eukaryota > Metazoa > Chordata > Actinopteri > Perciformes > Stichaeidae > Cebidichthys > Cebidichthys violaceus. Next base: position 11,178,786 of record NW_027176361.1, on the reverse strand, counting down.
CCCAAGTGCCTGATTCCAAACACAACAAAGTCAGAGAGAGAGTACACAACTGCTACACTTGGGTGCGGACCTTAGAGGATGAGGTCATACGAGAACATGGGTGTAACCCTTTTTGGGTGTAATTGAGAAGCACACACAGAGAAACGACGAAGTAATGTTAATCATGTGCCAGATAAGGGAGTGTTGGGGAAAGGGGTAGACAGCCCAAAAGGGCTATAAAAAGAGTGACTTGCAAAGGCAAGACGGGATTCATCGCGGGACGCCTTCCAAGTGCTCGACGGAAACCACTGGACCTCGTTTGACAGCAGCATCGGAGGACTTCGTCTTTGTTCACGGAGAGAAGACCACAGTTCGTGACCAAGGATTAAAAGACGGAGATTTTCCTCTCCCCCCTGTTTGACTTTAACACCCGGACGACAGAAGAACACAGCCCTAAAGACTTTGTACTGAGCCTGAAGGATCGCTGAACGGACTTCCGAAATAATGAGTATATAAAAAACCATATAATCTAAAAGAAATTGTAATGAATCAAATCAAGAATAGTATTATTTTGTGTGAGCTGTTGCTGTGCCCCTGCTAAACTGTCCTGCAATAAATATCTAATCTGCATTTAAAGTAAATTTCTCAGAAAATTAATTTTACCTAGTAGTAAATGTTCCTCGTGGCCGTGAAAGGTTAAATCTATTGTATGTTTGACAACCGAGTTCTGAATGGTTATCCTAGTTCCCAGTCCACTTAACAACCCCTTACGGTTTTAGAAATCCTAGCCGTTAAAATCTAAACCTGGCAATTTACCAAGAGCCCGGATCCATAGGAGGAAAGCTGCCATAACTGACCCCACTGGTAGAAGCACCCGGCCAGGGGGCCCCTCGGCCGAGTGCACGTTACCGGAAGAAGCAGGGTAGACGTCAGGAGTAGCGGTAGTGAGCAGAGCCAGGCGAGTTTCCTCAGAAGCACCAGCTTGCCAATCTTTTGATAGAGAGCTGAGTAATTTAAAGTTAGCCCCGTATCGGGCCCGTGAACCCTCAGATCTAACAAATGCCATAATTCATTTTTCTGAGTGTGCCATAAATCAGAGGTCTTCAACGTTTTTCAGGCCAAGGACCCCCAAACTGATAGAGAGATGGAGCAGGGACCCCTACTATATACAGTATGTTGTATACAATTGTGTTTTATATTAAACTGGGCCTAGTGCCATGTATAAACATACCTTGTTATTGTGCATTCAATACTAAGCTATTCAAATAATACACAGGTTCATATATTCATGTTTTTATTTTAAACATGTGCTACGTACAGTGAGTACGTGCCACTGACATTTAGAAACATACCTTGTATGATAATCATGCATACAAGCTATTCAAATTGACGTTTTTATTTTAAACATAAATGTAGAAACGAAAATGAGTGATGGCCTATTAGTGCCACTGCCATGCATAACATACCTGTTATATTGCAGACAATACTGAACTATTAAGATAATAATGGACAGATTCATGTTTGGGGAAAAAATCAAAAATAACAACTGTTAACAACAAACTGCCTGCGAGCCAGCGCTGCCACAGCAAAAAAAAAAAAAAAAAAAGAAGATAAAGTCATAATTATGAGATAGAAAGACGAAATTATAAGATACTTAAACAAGCAGCTCTTTGTCTAAGGACATGTTGAAGAGATTATATATCTCATCTGGCTTGGGGAACACCTTGGAGTTGTTTAGCCTTGCCCCAGATAAGCAGCAATTGGATGGATGGAGTCACAAAGTCACCCAATGGATAGATACTACAAGCGCGGTATGATTAGCTGTGTCAAATAGTGCTGGCCCATCCTGATCTCTCTGATGATCTGTAAGTTAGTTAAATGTTTTAATGGTATCATTACACATGCTCACATCATCGAGCATAAACGTTTCCTTTGTTCAAGCAACCATTCCTTTCAAACCCACAAACTTAATTTGCATAAATAAGTAACTTCAGCTGAATTATCTCTGCACAGAGACATTCAGCCTATGTCACGCAGCATCACTGTAACCACTTTTCTATTGATTAATGTTGCCTAACTTTAATATTGAGTTTGACATATCTTTAATGGCAGCATGCTGTCTTTGTTTGACAGCATGCCTACTGTGTTTCTGCAGAGTAGCAACGGTGCTCCTGCCCTGGTCCCGCCCGCTCAGCTGCTCCGACAAACCACCCTGCCTTTAAATCCCCCACCTGCCCAGCCCACTCCCCAGTGCACCTCTCAAAACACCGCTTCGTACATAACCGGACGGTGTAAGTAGCCGAGCAGCAGCTGCCGGCCAGAGGACAGCGCGGCAAAAACAAAGCTAAAGGTAAGATAAAAAATAAAAGAAATACGTAAACTACCTCCTCCTCTCTTTCCTATGTAAGCCCGTTTCCGCCATAAAAAAAAGAAAAAAGAAATATGCTTTTTTTTTATTTAATTTGGTTATGCGGAAACGGGCTTCCATACTTTCCTGTTCGGCCAGGACCATTTTTTTCCTCTGGTCACCTTGGTGATTTGTGTAAATTAGCTAGTTTCCGTCCATGGATGATTACTTCTCACTTGATTTATACTCAATCTCTAGTTTCAAGTCTTCTTCAATACAGCATGATGTTCATTTAGTAAATTATGGTCCATTTAGAGTCAAATAGACCATAAAGCAGACATGGAACCAGATCCAAAATTGGTTTTCCTTAGGAATCTGTTCCTAATGCAGTCCGTCACAAACATGGGCAGATGACCAAATGTATGTTTTGTAGAAAATGAAAATGACAGCAACTGCTGGGCTGGGTGGCACCAACAAGGATTTATTTAATCTAAGATCAATTCTAATCACAGTTTAGACATGTAATTAAAATGATGCAGAGCGCTGTTGCACAATTAAAAACGAATCACTGTTTAGTAAATCCAAGTTTAACCCAAAATTAAATAGAGTTTTATCAATATGGAGAAGCTTGCCACCTGTTGGGAACTAGTTATTTGGCTATAAAGGATGGGGACTGAAACTGCCATCAGCTCTGTATTCCTTAACAAAATGTTTTATTGTTAACCAGCTAGCTAGCTAAAAAGTGAAGTTAGTATAGAAATTTTGATTTCTCCTCCTTTGAGAAAGAGTTGTTGGCAGAATTAGAGGGATAGAAATTGTGTTTTTTTTTCGTATGAGCCACAGTAGTTCTCCACGCTTGCCACACACAATTTGCAACCTCTTGGCTAGGTGCCATTGTAACAGAGTTAATGATTCCACATGCCATCACTGGTCATTAGTTAAGTTATTTATCCATTCAATGTTCATATTATTTTCTCCTATTTCTGTAAAAATAATGTACTACTTATTATCATTAGCTTCCCACGGAGACAAGTGTATTGTGTCACATGAGCGCCCTCTACTGGTGCCCCTGCAGACTTGAGTGGTGCGCCCCGCTTCCTGTGACCAGTCTGCGGCACGCTGTCTCCGTGGTAGACTGATCTGTGACGAGCTCCGTCGTGATATCTGTACAAGTTCATTTTTGTTTGTTTTTCGATTTATAATTTCTAGCAAATACTTTTTACTGCTAACTTTGGTTAGCATTAATAACATGCTAACAAACGGTTAGCTTAAGCATTTATTTCTTTACTTTGGCAGTGTTTCGGAGCTTGTGACCACGAGGTGGGCTGTGAGAAACCCTGAAGTCATTCTTTGTGTTACCAGATGTGACTACATTACAATAAACGGCTGGTTGGAGCCAAACCCGATATCAAGTGCCTGATTCCAAACACAACACCAGAGAGAGAGAGTACACAACTACTACACCATCAAATCATACGATCTAGACATTATTAAACAGTTCCCTTGCTAAACCGCTATCTTGAGAGAAAATGTAGTTTTGAAACACGTCATGGCGTCATGAAACACATTGTTCGAGTGTGTCACTGAACTAATATCTGTTTCAGTGCAATGACAGGAAAAGGCTCATTTCCCTGCAGCACCTATTCCCTCTGCCACCCTCACTGACTTTACTTACTGATTAATTGGGGATAGAAATGAATGCATGCATTAATTTCAGTGTATAGAAACCAGAAATACTGGTATTATTGAGCAAACCCTTACGGTTTGAAAAGAGTAAATTATTGGCGCCTGGTCCCTGCTGCCAGTAAATTACCGTTATTTTATGGTGAAAATACCGTCACTTACATCATTTTTCACCATATACCGTCACGTACCATCATTGTTCACCATATACCATCACTTACCATCATTGTTCACAATATACCGTCACTTACCATAATTTTTCACCATATACCACCACTTACCATCATTGTTCACCATATACCGTCACGTACCATCATTGTTCACCATATACCGTCACGTACCATGATTTTTCACCATATACCGTCATGTACCATCATTTTTCACCATATACCTTCACTTACCATCATTGTTCACCATATACCGTCACGTACCATCATTGTTCACCATATACCGTCACGTACCATGATTTTTCACCATATACCGTCATGTACCATCATTTTTCACCATATACCTTCACTTACCATCATTTTTCACCATATACCGTCATGTACCATCATTTTTCACCATATACCTTCACTTACCATCATTTTTCACCATATACCGTCACTTACCATCATTTTTCACCATATACCGTCATATACCGCACACCCGTGAAATGTAAGAAAAGAATGACGGTATGAAAAATCAGACACCACCCAAATCCTATACCTCATATATAATTACAATGTACTGATTATGGTTGAAAAATGCTTTTGAATATGTTGCAGTTTGTTAGTTGGTTTTCATCAACTTGTTAGGCAATTTGTAAAGCTTGCTCTCGACAGGTACTACAAAAATACACTGAAACTTCTGAAAGTGTCATGGAATATTGCTTATATTGCTATTGGCTCAACAACTTTAGTCAAAGACAAATTGTATTAGTGGTCCGATTTAGTTCATAATCCTTTTTTTAGGATAAAAGTGGCCTAATTTTTCATGATATACGATATTATACCAACGGTAAGTGTTGCTTATTAGTGGTGACTTTCAAGGAAAATGATGCTTTTTCCTATTCAACATATCCATTTTGCTCTCGCTCTATCTCTCTCTTTCTTTATCTTTACCTCCTCAGCTCCACCAAGCACGGAAAAGAAAAAGATCCACTTTGAGCACCGGCAGTGATCCTCAGCCATCATGCACTCCTGCAGAGTGAACCTCAGAATGACCATGTTCCTGGTGATCCTGCTGGGGGCAGCGGTGGTTCTGTTCTACGGCTGGTACTTCCAGCTTAGTCCCTGCGGTTCTGCCCCCTCCAACGGCAAAGTTCACGTTCTGCTGCTGTCATCGTGGCGATCAGGCTCGACCTTTATGGGTCAAGCGTTCAGCCAGCACCCATCTGTCTTCTATCTTATGGAGCCAGCGTGGCATGTGTGGAGCAAACTTCAGAGATCCAGTGCGCGGGAACTTCGAATGGCTGTGAGGGACCTGTTACGAAGCATATTCCATTGTGACTTTTCTGTGATGGATGCCTACCTGCCAGAGAACTCCATTGTGTCCTCCTTGTTTGCGTGGAGTCAGAGTAGAGCACTGTGCTCACCGCCGGCCTGTCCTGTCACGCCACGTGACCAGTTCAACAACGAGACTCAGTGCTTAAAGAAATGTGGTACTATTGGCCTGCAGGGGGCGGCGGAGGCTTGTGGCACCTACAGTCACGTGGTACTCAAAAATGTGAGATTATTTGAGCTGGAATCCCTCTACCCGCTCTGGAAGGACCCAAGCTTAGATTTCCGTATTATCCACCTGGTCCGAGACCCTCGGGCTGTGGTGCGGTCTAGAGAGGAAGAAGCCGCTAACTTGATGATGGATAGCGCCATTGTCTTGGAGCAGAGAAGCATTTCAGCAGCCGATGTGCAGTATCAAGTCATGCAGGAGATCTGCCGAAGTCACACCCGCATTATTGAGAGGGCCATCCTGAAGCCCCCTCCGTTTCTAAAAGGCCGCTACAAAATGGTCCGCTATGAGGACGTGGCACGCAACCCACTTGAGGAGATAACTGCCATGTATGAGTTTGTAGGTCTGGAGGCGACCAGCCAAATGGAGGAATGGATCTACAGGGTGACTCACGGAGAAGGCATGGGCCCCGAGGATATGATCGATGTCACATCGCGGAATGCTACCAAAGTCTCCCAGGCTTGGCGTACCCTGCTGCCACACGACAAGGTCAAACGTATCCAGGAGGTGTGTGAAGGGGCCATGTCATTGCTCGGATACAGGATGGTTAACAGTGAAAAAGAACAGGGGAGCCTTGACATAGATCTACTGGTGCCACAGAAACCGTACCAGTTCAACTGGTTGCCAGATAAAACAGAGCGTCCTAGTAATGGTTAAAATTGCATTTGAATGACAAAGACACCAAGAGACTACATTGGACTGACGTCTGTATTCTTTATGGGGTTTATTGGCTGTATGCGTTTGTAATGAGTGCTACTGCAAAATGAGTCATCATCTTGCATGATGTCTGAGGTTGAGGCATGGATTTGTGACGAATACTCACTTCACACTGTCAGTGGAGTGAGAGGATTAAACAGCAGAATTGTTGATTTTGTACAGAGGGCTGGAGAACGCTGTATCACATACATTTGGAACTGAAATGGAAAACATATTACCTGATCCACTAAGACTTTCTGACATTTACCCATATTGCCTGAAGTCTGGCTCATATGTAAAAGAAAAATTTTGCAGCAATTATACCACTTGGATTGGCAGCACATCCCAAATCTTCAAAAGATTTAACAATTTGGGTGAGTTTGCGTTACAATTAGGGCTGGGCTAGTTAACACATTATTATCACGTTAACGCATTCATTAATTAACGCTGACAATTATTTTATCGTGCATTAACGCAGTTTTTTTAATTATTATTAAGCTGACATTTTTAACACAAGAACCGGGCAGCGAGCGGTGAACAGCTGTGTTTGTGCGGCGCTGCTTCCGTCTCTTCCTGCCGCCCCCCCCCCCCCCCCCCCCCCGGGTGACCAGCCCGGTCAGGAACCCCCCTTCACTCCGTCACCGTCAGCCTGACTTGTTACAGGATCAAACATGACAATATCAAAATACATATTGTCGTGTTCTTAAATAAACATATAAGCACGTGAGAACAAACTGCTCTTAACTGCAACTCTTTATTTGCATAAGTTCCACATGCACATTACTGCCTACAGACTCCCTCCAGGTTCCCATGCTTCACCTACATTCCCCTGGGTCCTAAGTCCCTCCAGGTACAGCTATAACAAATACCACACATAGTACACGGTAAGTTTTTCTTTAAAGTCCAGGTGGATTTGTGGGGGGTGTTGATAGTTTGACTAATGGTCGTGGAGTTGGAAGTAAGACAAGTAGGTTTATGTTTGTCTGCTTTCATCGATTTGTATGTACCCATGTATTTGTTGATTCTATTTAGGACCACTTTGTGTTTTTAGAAATGGTTTTAAGTATCGCCCTCTGGTATTTCTGCATCATGATACTCTTTATATTTGTTGTGTTTTAGATTCCCAATAAAAATCAAATCCATTCAAATGGGATTAGTGATGAGAAACATTTGGGAAATGCAAGTTTTAAATCGAGGAATGATAGCTTAATTATTGGCATATAAGGTGAAATGTATTTGAAAAGTAGCAATACTACAATGTTAACATTACAAGTGAAAGCTCTGCATTCAAAACTGTATTTGAGGAAAAGTAACTATGAAGAGTAAAATGTACTAAAAGTCAAGAACATGTGAAGTATCAGAATATGTCATTTTTAAAATAAAAACGTTCCTCAAATTACCATCTGTTTAAGTCTGAAGTCAATCAAGTCAAATCTCTAGGAGGAGTTTGTAAAAGTACGGAGCCTTGAAATGGTCAAAAAACATCATAAAATAAAAAATGTCCGTCTTCCTGTTTGGTTTAGGTTATACTTCTAAGAGGGCTTTTTGTATGTCCCATCACATTACACATATTACATTTCATACAGCTAGGTGAAACCCAATGTTGGGGCTACTCAAAAGGGGGCACTATCGAGCAAATATGTCATACTGCAGCTGGACACTCCAATCAGACTGCAATTTTCGTCACAACTGGCTTTTCGTGCCAAATTTCAAAATCTTACCAGTATCCCAAGCACCTCCTTTTCCCTTTGAAAGACATAGAATAATAATAAACATTTGAAGAACAATAGATCCTACGCTCCGACTTCGTCAGTGTTTGGGCCCTAATGAGTGACGCAGATACATCAAAAGGAAAGGAAGAATATATATATATATACGTATATATGTATTTATTTTTACGGTGAGAGAGTGAGACGGAAGAGAAGTGCAGAATGCATGATGGGAAAGCATGTGTATAGTTTGAATGCATTTGAAAAGGAATAAATAACCTTATTGCTTTAATAGTGCCATTAACCTCTTTATAAATGTGAGCTTTTGAAGACTCAAAGAAAATGTGATTTGCTCCCATACTTTCTGAATCCAAACATTGTATGATGGAGGATCCGGTTTCAACCACCTAATTGAAATACACTGAATGGAAGCTCCTAAATGGATTAGCAACAAACAGATTTTAGCCCTTCTTTCAAAGAGTTCTGGAACCACACCATGAAGAACTACTTTTGGACCTTTGGGAATATCCTCATGGAAGACATATTTAAGGGTACCAAATACTAACCCAACGCCCCAGATGGTTTGTGACACAGAACCATCTGAGAAGAAGCTGTTTGGAAAAGGGCCGGCACTTTCAAAAAAATACTTGACAGGTGATTGGATGAGTCATCTGTTAATCAAACTCTTGCCGAAGAGAGTCGGAATAAGATTGAAAACATCTTTTTCATGAAGAAAAGCCTTCAGTGTCACGTTCGTGTTTGCTTTCACTGAAGAAAGAAAAGAAACAGATGCTCTTGCAGCACCTGCGCTAACCTCCTCAGGAGCTGCCATTGTTGTTTTGAACCAACAGTTGCCACTGCGTGTGATCTACTCTGGCTCATGTTTTCTTATTCTGATCATTTTACCCATACCAATCTGACTCCTCAAACCTAAACCTAATCAACTCAGTCAACAAAGACCAAGAGTACTAGCCAATCAGAGGCAGAGTAGGGCAGGTCATGACTTCACAATCATAGGAAAACAAATTTGGCTGCCCATAGCTGCAAGTAGCTCCTAACGGGAGGCTGACTAAGCCACTGTGGTTGGGACCCAAATGCATAATTTAAAGCCTGACGAGATGGACTTTTGGTTCTCGCATGATCTCGCCATATTGCCAGAAATGTCTTATCTTTGGACATGACCAGCTAAAGGTGGCTAATTTGTCCACATTTTTTTCAGTACTTGTCTGAGCTGGTTGGTCTCCACTTTGCTGTTATTCGTGGAGTCAAAGATGGTGAAATCTAAGAGGGGCATTGGTTCTAAAAAAGATATGAAGTCATTATCAGTTTTCGAAATTTGGATGAACTGACCTTTAAATGATCGAATGGAAAATGAGGGCTTTTTTTTTCATTCATCTTCGTCCGCTTATCCGGGATCGGGTCGCGGGGGCAACAGCTCCAGCAGGGGACCCCAAACTTCCCTTTCCCGGGCCACATCAGCCAGCTCTGACTGGGGGATCCCGAGGCGCTCCCAGGCCAGTTTGGAGATATAGTCCCTCCACCTGGTCCTGGGCCTCCCTCGGGGTCTCCTCCCAGCTGGTCGTGCCTGGAACACCTCCCTAGGGAGGCACCCAGGTGGCATCCTCACCAGATGCCCGAACCACCTCAACTGGCTCCGTTCCACGCAAAGAAGCAGCGGCTCTACTCCGAGTCCCTCACGGATGACCGAACTTCTCACCCTATCTCTAAGGGAGATGCCAGCCACCCTCCTGAGGAAACCCATTTCGGCCGCTTGTACCCGCGATCTAATTCTTTCGGTCATGACCCAGTCCACATGACCATAGGTGAGGGTAGGAACCAAGATTGCCCGGTAGATAGAGAGCTTTGCCTTGTGGCTCAGCTCTCTTTTCGTCACAACGGTGCGGTAAAGCGACTGCAATACCGCCCCAGCTGCTCCGATTCTCCGGCCAATCTCACGTTCCATTGTTCCCTCACTCGCGAACAAGACCCCAAGGTACTTGAACTCCTTCACTTGGGGTAAGGACTCATTCCCTACCCGGAGTGGGCAATCCACCGGTTTCCTGCTGAGAACCATGGCCTCAGATTTAGAGGTGCTGATCCTCATCCCAACCGCTTCACACTCGGCTGCGAACCGATCCAGTGAGTGCTGGAGGTCACAGCCTGATGAAGACATCAGGACCACATCATCTGCAAAAAGCAGCGATGCAATCCTCAGCCCACCGAACTGTAAACACTCCTCCCCACAACTACGCCTCGATATCCTGTCCATGAATACCACAAAAAGGATTGGTGACAAAGCGCAGCCCTGGCGGAGGCCAGCCCTCACCGGAAATGAGTCCGACTTACTACTGAGAACCCGGACACAGCTCTCGCTTTGGGCATACAGGGATTGGATGGCCCCCAGAAGTGGCCCTCTCACCCCATACTCCCGCAGCACCTCCCACAGTATCTCCCGGGGGACCCGGTCGTACGCCTTCTCCAGGTCCACAAAACACATGTAGACCGGATGGGCGTATTCCCAAGCCCCCTCCAGGATCCTTGCGAGAGTGAAGAGCTGGTCCGTTGTTCCACGGCCAGGACGGAATCCGCATTGTTCCTCTTCAATCCGAGGTTCGACTATTGGCCGAACCCTCCTTTCCAGCACCTTGGAGTAGACTTTACCAGGGAGGCTGAGTAGTGTGATACCTCGATAATTGGCACACACCCTCTGGTCCCCCTTTTTGAACAAGGGAACCACCACCCCGGTCTGCCACTCCCTAGGCACCGTCCCAGACCTCCACATAATGTTGAAGAGACGTGTCATCCAAGACAGTCCCTCCACACCCAGTGCCTTCAGCATTTCTGGACGGATCTCATCAATCCCTGGGGCTTTGCCACTGTGGAGTTGTTTGACTACCTCAGTGACTTCCACCAGGGAAATTGATGATGCTCCCCCATCAGCCTCCAGCTCTGCCTCTACAATAGAGGGCGTATTAGTCGGATTCAGGAGTTCCTCAAAGTGCTCCTTCCACCGCCCGATTACCCCCTCAGTTGAAGTCAACAGAGTCCCATCCTTACTGTATACAGCTTGGATGTTTCCCCGTTTTCCCCTCCTGAGGTTCCGGATGGTTTTCCAGAAACACCTTGGTGCCGACCGAAAGTCCTTCTCCATGGCCACTCCGAACTCCTCCCACACCCGCTGCTTTGCCTCCTTCACAGCAGCGGCTGTAGCCCTTCGGGTCTGTCGGTACCTTGCAACTGCCTCAGGAGTCCTCCGGGATAACATATCCCGGAAGGCCTCTTTCTTCAGTCGGACGGCTTCCCTGACCACCAGTGTCCACCACGGTGTTCGAGGGTTACCGCCCCTTGAGGCACCTAAGACCTTGAGACCACAGCTCACCGCCGTAGCTTTGGCAATAGAAGCTTTGAACATCGTCCATCCCTGTTCGATGCCCCCAACCTCCACAGGAATGCTAGAAAGAGGTGTGAGTTGAAGATCTCCCGGACAGGGGCCTCCTCCAGACGTTCCCAGTTTGCCCGCACTACCCGTTTGGGCTTATCAGGTCTGTCCAGAGTTTTCCCCCACCCTCTGACCCAACTCACAACCAGATGGTGATCAGTTGACAGCTCCGCCCCTCTCTTCACCCGAGTGTCCAAAACATACGGCCTCAGATTCGATGATACGATAACAAAATCGATCATCGACCTAGGGTGCTCTGGTACCACGTACACTTATGAACATCCTTATGCTCGAACATGGTGTTCGTTATGGACAATCCATGACTAGCACAGAAGTCCAACAACAAACGACCGCTCGGATTTAGATCAGGGAGGCCGTTCCTCCCAATCACGCCTCTCCAGGTATCCCCATCGTTGCCCACGTGCGCGTTGAAATCCCCCAGCAGAACTATGGAGTCCCCCACTGGAGCCCCATACAGGACTCCAGTCAGGGTCTCTAAGAAGGCCGAATACTTTGAACTGTTGTTCGGTGCATATGCTCATTCTGTATAAAGAAAGCTTGTTCACTTTTTTCGAGGTTCTTCCTCACTGAGACTGTACGCATTCTGTTGTGATGATTGAACCTTCTCTGCGCAGAGAATAAATACTTAAAAGACAACCTGGTTTTTGGTATTATGTATTTCAGCATTAGAAGACTCACGCAAAGCAGGTATAGGATTTTTTTTCCACCACAATATATATAAATAATAGTGCTGGGCAACAATTAAAATGTTTAATTAATCACATGATTGATCGCATTGTTATGCGCAAGATTCAATAATGAATTAAAAAGTAATCTATTGTGCACTTTTATTTTACAAGTACTGCTATATGAACAAAAGAGCAATAACATTTGGTTTGCAAACACTTTAAACAAATAAGGTGCTTTTTAACAGCAGTATTCCCTTTACACAGTAGCAGTTATATTTCTTGCACTATCTGTGCTCAGTGTGCTGACTTTATTTGAAACGTTCCACTGCTGTGCAACATGAATAAAATGTTCTGCACACATTTCAGCAAAATGTCTGTCTTCTGTTTTCATGACAGAGCATGTGAATGCAGCTCCCACTGTTCATCAATATAATGCACTGTAAGTCCGAGGTGATTATGGTTACCCAGCGATGTCCAGTAGTCTCCATTGAGAGCAACAGCTGGTGCACGTTGTAACGCCGTCGCTTTTGTAGTCCTTAGTCTCAAACAGGCAGACGCAATAGTGCACTCAAACATACCTTAAGCTAGGGTGTTCCTCCTGCAGTGAAAACCCAAGGCACTGAAAGTGATAACTATTTTAGGTTTCACAATAGACAGCGATCCTACGCAGGCGTCACTGCCTTCTAAAGTCGGTTTGTATTAGAGAAGTCACGAAAAGTGTGTCAGATGTAGCGTCTATTTCTAAACATCATCATAGATGCTCCCATGTACGCCATCTACCTCAAACATTAAAAAGAAACTGACAGGGAAGGTAAAGGTTCGAACTTTGTTATCTCACTAACTAACACTGCATTCTGTCCTCTATCTTCCATAACCCGGTACCTGCAACAGCGTCCTGGTGCGAGGCAAGAACCCTTGTTTCTGATGGACAAAGAAAAGCCACGTCAAGGTCTTGCTTTATCACCCGACTCCGTCTCCTCTGCGAACGAGGTGGACATCCTCCTCAGCTATACACCTCGCACCCCTTCCGCATCGGAGCAGCTACCTCTTCAGCCGCTCTAGTCCCTGCATCTACACTGAAAGCTATGGGTCGCATGTTCTCATATGTCGTATGTGTGAAGATCTGAGGCTAATTTGTGACTCTGGGCTATACAATAGTGAATGGACTCGAATATAATTGCTGTTCAAAACGCTATGAGCGCTACCTGGCAGACTATCATTAGTACCCCAATGCACGATATAAATGAAAAATAATAAGTTAATAAAATGCTGCAATGGATGTTGTTGCTCGGTGCTCCCCGTTTTGTATCTGCTGGCGAATCCGGGTAGCATTCAAAGAGCGGAGCCATCATCGCCAAGTTTAACTGTATTTCCATTTGTTGCAATAAATGGTTAAAATCTATGACGAGAGTGTTCCTGACTGAACTCATCTCTGCCAGTGCCCGTTTAAACTTTGGTTTTGGTCTTTTACTTCCGCTGACCATGCCCCACACTTCATCATGCACGCATTCCCGTTGACATTACTGATGTTACTGACTGACACACTTCACAATTGGTAGCCGTTTCTTTACTTTGTTATCATAAACACATTTAATATCCCATCCTCCCTTGTCTCCTTCCGTATTTGTCATAGCTTGGGAGCCGGGTTAAGGCGTTACACATGGCTTTCTCCAAAACACAAGAATGTGGACAGTTTAACCAGCCTTTAACCAATATGGACAGACTCCTAAACGTTCATTCCTCCCATGCAGTTTAAACCAGTGTGTCTCATATGTCCAGAGACCATTATGATTATTCAAAGCAGCCAGGTGAAGCGTCACTACGCGACTAAGCAAAATCTTTTGAGCAAACGCACCCACTCAATCCAAAATTAAAAAAAAAAAGTCTTGCCATGTGCTTGCCGTGTGTGCTGGGTGTGAAGGACAGTGATGAGGGCTCCGGTAGAACCGACAGGAGGCAACATCCCCGAGGCTGGAGTCACCGTGAAATCAAGCTCCTGCGCCGGCCACCTGGCGGGCTGAATGCCGGCTCCGGCTGAACATCAATGTCGATACCTTCCTCTTCATAAAACGATCAAAGTCGGAATTTCACAATGTACCGAACATACAGAGGAGTTGAAAAAACATTTCTCTCCAGTCCAACATGTAAAATGAATACAGATAATAAAGTGCAAAAAATAGAAAAGACATTTTATGAATGCAAAGGAGTGTAAAGATAGTCTTCCTGACTGAACTTGCACTTAAGCTTTATTTAATCAAATTATTATTATTTTTCCTTAATAGAGTGTTCCCTATTTGCATATTCCCCTGCTGTGTGAATGCATACTTCCTCAATGTGTGTAAGTTTTTTGTTCTTTCTCCCCGTCTCTTCTGTCATGTTCACCAGAGGGAGTTTTGATAGGTGCGCGCACACACACACACACACACACACACACACACACACATGCAGCGTTCGCAGCAATAATTACATTTCACTTCAAAGGGCCACGCAGTTGTTGCGGTGATTGGCTACTCAAACTAGCAAGGTGAGGGATGGACTGTGCATCCCTATGCGTGTGTGCACATGTTTGGGTGTGTAGATATTTGACTAACCAAAAAAGTTCCCAGCACGCATATCGTGCCTCTTACTAGCATGTGTCAGTGCTGTTTGCTACTTATTAACACCTCGTGTGTGTTGCTCTTGTTTCAATGACATGGGTCGAGTGGTATCCCGCTCTTGTTCTATTGGCACACATGAAAGCGTTAGCGAGACTAGCCGTGGCAACAACCTCTGAACCCCAAAAACCCCGGTTTGAAAAGCATGTTTTCTTATTGAAAAAAATAACCCAAATTACACTTTATTTTATAAAAGCCAGGAACTGAAAAAAACTAACGTTGTCGTCGGATTTTCAACTTTCCAATGATCTTTGAACGGAACGTGTGTGAAGAACGCTGCCGTAGGAAAATCTACCAAATCGAAGCTTGAAATAGTGACGTTTCATCAAATTCTTTATTTATATCCCATCTAAAATGCTGCCAAAAATACACCAAACTAGATTAAATTAGACTAAATTCTGCGCTACTCAGCACAACTGGGAAGCCATGGCTCAGCTGAGATCCACAGTCACGTGACAAAAAAAGTCAGTGAAACTTTGACTAAACGCAGGCTGTTTAAACAGGAGAGGTGCATATAATCAGTGGCATATGTAAATGACAGTTTGCACTGTGAGGCCTTTAAGCCAGCAGAGCAGTAGTGGCATACTAACAATCAACAGTGACAAGCCTTCCAGAAGTGAACAATTTACTATTGCGATATCTGTAGAAAATGTGAAAAAAAAATCAAATAATAATAATAGCCAAATAAACAATCTTTCATCCAGGAGGCCGCTGTTCATTCCCCATGCAAAACGAGACGTCAACGATGATTCATTCATCATGGCAAATGTTGCAAGTGTTACGGCACGTACAAAGTCATTTTAATCCAAACAACGATAGATGTATGATGTATGATGTGTGTTGTATGATGTATGATGTATGATGTGTCCGTGTTCTCTGTGCTTTCATCAACAGCTGATGAAGAAGACGAGTACCTGCTCGTCTCTTCAGCCAGCTGTGTTGTCAGGTTGTCTGCTAGTTCCTGAACTCGGTCTGATGGTGTTTCTTCACAGACTGACACTTTAAAAGTGTGTATCTGGGCGGAGCTCACCTGCTCACACACCTTTAATCATGCAATGGGCTGTAGCTTTTATGAATATATTCTGCTGTGATTGCAGTCTGCCTTTTAATTCTTGGACACTTTTATGTTTTTCTTGGAGGCTAAATTTAGCTCCGTGTTTGGTGTCAAAATGCCGACGTCAATTCTGTTCCTTCATCTCAGACACCGTCTCATAACACAGAGGACAGACCGGTTCTTCTCCTTGAAGCACAAACATGTATTCTCTTTCACATCTTTCATTACATTTTCTTCTCTCTGCATCAATTTTTCTCCACTCGGGGACATTTTGGGATTATTTGTCAATCATTTTCAACTCAATCACTTTTGAGTAGCCCCAACATTGGGTTTCACCCAGCTGTATGAAATGTTGTAGGTATGTGTAGCTTCATGGGACGTACAAAAGATCCTCTTGGAAGTATGCCCTAAACCAAATTTCTGGCAGATCTTCATCCCCGCCACTCTTTTGAGCAAACGTACCAACTCAAAATGATCAGAATCCTAAAATACATTAATTCACCGTTCAACAATGATGTTAACAGAGAGGACTAGAGCTGAAACAAGTGGTTTAATAACCACAGACAAAGTCCCTGCACACTAATTTCTCCTTTTAGAAGATGAGAATATAATATTGTGGCTTTTTTTGTGACATCACTTCACACCTGAATGAACTGAATTTAAAGCGACAGGTCAATTCAGTTTTCATTTTTCGTAAATGAATTACTTTATTTTAAGATGCACATTTTTTAAAAGCTTTCTGTTTTGTATTTAATTTTTTAATCCAGTTCTTATTTTACTTGAAATGAGAGAAGATTAATTATTTATTATTAGAGTATGTGTATGTATGTACATACACATATGTACCTGGTCTACAGAGTCTAATCCTACTGACTTTCTACAGGACAGCACCAGGAGAAACTCAGCACCCTCTAGTGGACTGGAAAAGCTATTGTTGTCACGATTATTAACCAGAATATTTCTAATAGGCCTTTAGCTAATGAACTCAAACATTTATTATCATCATCAACAATTTCCTTTTACTTTGTTGTCCTCTATAGTGGTGATTTGCATAAAAACACATGATTCAAATGACTGGAAATAGAAGATTGTATTTTTATTGATTACAAATAAATCTTGTCATTTGTAGTTTTAATGATATATATTATAAGCTGCTTAGAGCTATTGTTAGGAAGTTAAACAGGTTTGAACTAACTAACTATTTTTTAATGAAATTTCTACGTCATTCTGTACTATGCCATTTTTATTTTTTATAGCATAAATATATGTAAGCATATATAATATGACCTTTATAAGACATTTTTTTATGACATACTATATTACTGTTTTTTATGGCATACTATATGATGTCCTTTACCATGATATTTCTTATAACTTTTAGTTGAAGTTTGTATGAGTTGAAGTTGATCTTTGGCTTTTTGGAGTTTAAAACTGCCTCACTGTTGTCGCTTTCCAACACAATATGTATTCTGATAACGATGCATCACGATATGTCATGGTTTCTTGTAATTTATCGAAGAGAGTGTATGAAATAACCACATGGTTTTGTTCGCTAACGAATGAAATACTTGACAAATGAGCACTGATTAGTCTTTATTAAGAACTTCAGAGCAAAGATATCAGTGACTTATCACCCAGCCCTTACTGAGGGCAAGATATATCCCATGATGCACTGGGTCGAGTCTGTCGACGAATCAGAGGCTGTGTTACTGACTGTGTGCATAACGGAGCTGATCTCTGAGGCCAAGCACAATGGAGGAACAGACATCCCCCCATCCTAGCATGTAGACCTGCTTCAACTCAAACTATTGGACAGTTGGACACATAAATGCACTTGACACCTTGTTGGCCTCTCGACAGGAGCTTAACTCCCGTCTTACGCTCCCCGTTCGTCCTTGTCACTCGTTCATCTTCCGCGTTGTTTATCTTGGCGTTAACGTTTCTGCACTATTCACCTTTATCTATCAAATTAAGTCCGTAGCCTGCGGCTAATGTATTTTCAAAATAAAAGTCCTTCCGTGTTCATGGGAAATAAAATATAGATACAAGTAAGGTAACAAATACAGTACATCACACGTTAAATGTCTTGTATGTCTTAGTATGGAGTCAGTCAGAGATATAACTAAAGGAATGGTGTTTGTATTCATATTTACTTATTCATTCAACTTTTTACCTTATAAGTTGTAACAGATTCCATAGAGAATAAATAGAGAGTATGGAAATGAGAAGAACTTAAAAACTAAAAATGATTTAAAAATTCTGTACACAATCTTTAAAGGTGGTAACAGTGTCTATTATAGTGGAGATTGGGATGTCTAGTTTAAACATTATAAGTTGAGGTATATTTTTGAAATGTTGAGCTCCGTGTGTCTTTTATTTTTTATATATCTGTTAAAGTAGGCTTTATATTTATTTGTACTTACATATATAGGATTTACTCCTCACTCCCCCTCCAACACCCCAGAGTTGTTTCATTTTGCACTTTTGGGGGTGGGTCAAAACATTGATGCATTTCATCCCCTTTTGCTGTATTTTGCACTATAAAATACTTCTGTTGCGACCATCGTGATAAATTGTTAAAAAATCAACACATTCTCACTCCTCACCCAGTGGCCCTACACTTCAAAGTATGACGCTCCTCTAGCGTCCGTTTTTGACTTGTCAGGGACTGCGCGGCAATTTACGCCTGTTACATGCATTGTGTTATTTCAAAATAAACTTCCATCTTTACAGGAAGTTAGGTTTTGGCAGCAAAAAGTACTTTGTTTGGTTTGACCGACTAACGAGTTGCGTGACTAATGACTGATTTGTAATAAGATAAGTCAGCGTTGACTTTTTAGTTTCCCGAGGTAGAATAAAACAAGGTTTTGTTTTATTCTACCTTGGGTAAGGGTATCTAAAAAACAAAAGCTCCTTTTTAAGACTTGTGCCTGTACTAACAACACCTGGTCCATGATACTACAGATGTTGAACAACCTAAGCCTCCTCAGCAAGGTCAGTCAACCCTGCCCCTTCTTGTCCAGGTCCAACAATATAAACAGGCCTGTCCAGGTGAGCATGGGAACAGAAAAGTGAATAGTTTGGGACAAGAGGGACAGTAGGGTTGGGGGGGGGCAGATGGTTGAAGAGCTGGGGGGGGCTGCAGAGACCCCACAGTCAGAGCTGCTGAAGAAAGGATTCAACTAACACTGGCCATCAGACTGTATTTTCCACGGTGTGAGAAGATGATGTGGACGGAAACGCCAGTGGGGCACATTCACACGTCACTCACTGACCGCCGGTTACCATGGCTTGACTTGTCGCCCCTGCGGAGGCGAGACCCTTACCTGTTGCCAGTCACTCACTCAGTGGGCTCTTGGCGAGGGTGCCGTGGGTTCAGATGTCTTCGGTCTCGGTAATCAGATAAGCCGTGTGCACAACAGGGGGGGTGTCACACAGGAAAAGGAAAGTCTTTTCTCCTCACTTGAAGACATGTCTCCTTTCCTCTCCGTCCCGGTCCGTTCCCCTTCCATTAATTAGAATAGTGAGGGACCCTTCACCACTCTGATGGCGACAGAGTCAATGCAGTTACCACTTGAGACAGCAGAGGCTGCTGTTGCCGTTGACTGGGAATGAACCCGGACTGAAACGCTGCATCTTTCTTCCCTCACCGCTCACTGTTTCTGCCTTTATTTAAAAAAAACACTTTGCACACTTTGCAGTATCATCATGTTCGACTAATTCTGCTGCAATGCACAGTTTAAGAGCAGCTAATGAGCACTGGTTTGACTCAACTAGGACTGTCACTCTCTGTTTCTTCCATCTTTAGTTTGCGAGTGACTTTCAAGCTCAGAAGTCTATAAATGATATCTATACGCCACTGGTTTACAACAGCAAGTGCATAATGGGGAAAGGGTTGTAATGAGCATGATCTGCCAGATGTTCACTGACAATTTAGTTGACTTTCAATATCCACTTTTTGCAATACAATATCCGCTCATGGCAACTAAAGCATGGTTCAGCTTCAGTATGGTTGTGTTGAGTTACTTCACAGCGTTTGGTTAAGGTTAGGAAAAGAGTTTAATGCAAGGTGTGTTTAATCGTATCTGTAGTTTGCTATCTAACAAGCTGACATTACTAGAGAACAAATTCCTAACGTGTCACAGATGAAACTAGGAGAGCGCATTCAGCCGAGGGTCAAACGAAATAGAGATGAATCCACCTCGATTGCTCCTTAACAGTCAAGATGCAACACAGTGATCATGTTTGTAATAGATTAAATCATGGAAAAAAGAGAACCAGTATATGTTCTCACAGCTAATATCCCCCGCAGACACACATGTACTTTGTATCTTGTGGATGTTTATTTGGATGCATTTGTGGATGTATTTTGTACGTATGTATTTCAGATGGTTTTCTTTCATTTCTATCTATTTCTATTTTTCTTTTTATAGTCTCCTGTGGATAGGTGTTGTAAATGAGCGTGTCGCTGCAAACACTTTAAACAGTGCATGGTCCTTTGGCGTAAATGTATGCTACAATTCTAATGCTACTGTGATGTCCACACCACATAATAAAAGCGGCGGAGAAGATAACAAAAAACGAGGATTCATTCATCTCGTATGGATCATAAACATGGAATTAATTTGCAGATGCTGCGATTCAAAAGGAGACCAAACTTTTCTACTGTGTCAGCTTTTTGACAAACAAGATGCACATTTTGTACCACAGTTGTTCAAAGCCATCTAGAGATGTCGGCTTTCAATATGGATGCCAGAGGGTGTGTCGCATCACCTGCATCACCATTCTACTCTCTGTTGAACAACCTTTTCTTCACCATGCTAACGGGTGTGCCCCGGAGTTCAGGGAAGGGACAGGGTAGGTTGGCTGCCTGGGATCAACGGCAGCGTTTCGTTAAAAAACGAAAAGAAAGGGAAACTTCTTTTAATGAGAGAGATGGGGTGAGGGGGGGCTGGAGGGCCGAGTAGCCGCAGGCTGGCTCATGTCTGATTGTGGAGCGGAGATGGTGCAGATTGGTGTGTTCGCTGGGCCCCGATCACCTGCCACTCTTCATCTTGGGAGGTCCTTCTTCCCTCGTTAGCGTCGGACTAGGCTCACCACTCCACTGCTGCTCTGTGCTAAAGCTAATGTTTTAGGTACAGGTGAGCCGCGGGTTTCCCGTCATAAGATTATAACGCTCTAAACTGGACTCACATGGTAGTTAGTAAAATAAATGATAAAGATAAATAGTGATATCAACCCTGAAGTGAAACAAACGTCCTTAGCCAGTCTACTGATCCAGGATCAGGACCGATCGAGACGTTTTGTGATGTTTAGGCGTCAGCAGCTAAAGTGACCACGTGCACAATTCAAAACACTGCCAGTGTGCACGTAAAGGTGCTAATTGACAGACTAGTGGATGACACAGATTAGAAGTCGACTGAGCTAAACAAATATAATCAAGTTATTTGTATATTAACAGCCGAATGCACTCAGGGACACCGGTGAATGTCTTGCCGGGGGGGCGCCAATGTGGGCAGAAAACGGTGAGTAGCTACTTGTTTTTAGCATCAAAACCTTACGAAGCATTCGTTTTTACTGGAATCTGTACCTAAAATGGAAATCTGATCTTCAAACTAAAATACATCCCCAAATAAAGCCTCGACCTGCAGAATATTTGTGAGTTAACAAATCTAAAAATGGAACGGAGCAACAACACAAAAAAGGAAGAAAAACGTTGATTGTAGTGGACCAGATAGAATGGAAAACTGCCGACTACCTGTTTGTACTGCAGGATGAGACCTGCTAGCATAATTAAACATGGGGAAACATTTTATATTCCTTTAAATAAAAAATTTGGAGCGGAGGTTAAGGCCTTTGTTCAGACTTCTGAGGCATCGATGAGTAACGTTTTAAAGATAATATGATGGTTCCTGTGGGTTGGCTGAGAAGGGCCTCAAAATCTCTATCGCACCTGCGATCTGACTTATGTGTGGGCTGTTCATATCGGACTCATCAACAAGCTGCAGTTAACCATCTCGGACGATCTGCAAAAAAAAAAAAACCACGCTGAATGGAGTGGAGGAGAATGGAAACACTGATGAAGATGAAGTGCGCCGACGCTCCTTTCATCCGCCCGAGAGGCTTCGTCTCCGAGGTTCACGGTGAGTGTGGTAAACATGTGTTTATCGGAGCATCTAGACACGCAGGGCGTTTTCACAGCCATGCACGATACCGGTTGAAGGGCCAATGCTTGAGAACAGCAGCTCCGCCTCGAGCCATTGTGCTACTATTGTTAGGTCTATATGTATTTTCTGAATTGTGATGTATGGATCTATTTAATAAAACGTTGACACACACTAGCAGTCTCAATGCTGGCTCCACCACCGAGGGACAACATTTCCCCTTAACCCTGTTGCTTTTCTGCTGCCCTCTGTTCCCCTTTTCTACTTTCGTGGGTGTGTGTGTGTGTGTGTGTGTGTGTGTGTGTGTGTGTGTGTGGCTGTGTGGCTGAGGTCCACCAGCCTCCAGATAAACTTATATGTACCTCCAACTGCAGACAGAAATCTGAGGAGAAACATCAGCTCCATCAGCTGAGAATAAGCGAATGCGTCCTCCACATCTTAGTATTTAATTTAAGTGGTTTATTTAACCAACTCTCATGACAAGCCTCAGTGTGAAATGAGTCACGATTCAGGCCTGAATCGTGACTCATTTCTAAGGTAAGATAGAAATGTAATTGTGCCAGAGATCGCTAAAAAAAAATGCATACGGTTTTAAAAAAACATAGAGGGAAATCATCAGCCTGACGCTGCTTTTCGGCTTGTAACTCTACAAAGTTACATTTGGCAACCGGCTCTTGGCCTTTTTAACGTTTGTTGCATTAGTGATATTTAAATATTGCTGTAACAGTCGGAACGGGAACCAGACAGGCGCTGCACGTGCGTTGGTGAGTTAACTTGGGTGTGTACAGGCGTCTCTTTCAGAAGAGAAGAGAGCAAAGTTGCCTGACAGCATTGTCAAAGTCACGAACGCACGATCAAATTGAGAGGAGAGAACCAGATGAACCTGAACGAACGGGGGATAATGTGGGAGGCAAAGTAATCCGGCATCTTTGAGCTGGACAGAAAATGATTCTGCAAAGCCAATGACTCAACACCTCGATAAGCTTCAAGTTCACTAGTTCAAGGTAGCGCTTACATAATGAGGCGGAGGCTGCAAAAGCTGGCACACCCATTGACGGGCCCGTTAAACACCGCCACACGCAAGATTTTCATTATGAAGCTGAAAATAGCAGCCATGTTTTCAAGTTTCGGCAAACCGAAAAAGCTGATGCCCGCTTCTGAAAGTCAACGTTGAGTCCTGCCACGGGCCACACGTGTTCGTACTAATTCGAGCCCTTCCGATTCGCTAACGCCGTCGGCCTCCGTCTCTGCGGATTCCCACGAACGCGGCAAACACCGGCGGTCGCATCAATCATAGTTTGGTTTAAATCTTCGGGCACACAAACACAGAAAACCAGAAGCTTTGCCGCTCCTTCGCCCAGCCACTCCTCCCACACATCCACCTTTCTCCTCACCTCAGGGTGCGCCTCTCCCCGCCTTCTGCACACACACATACCTCATTAGGGTTACCTGTCAGTCAAGTCTTTCATGGCTTAGCAAACACTTCCCTCTATTAGCGGCGGTGGGGCCTGTATCTGCTGACAGCCCTGCTGGCCGTCATGGTGGTCCGATTCAGAGACACCAGTTTCTGAAAAATGGTTTCCGCTTTGAGTCCTGCAAGTGTGTTGTCTTTTCGGAAACGTTGATTACGTTTTTTTGAATGTGGTTGAAGGCATGCTCCGACCGAACACATGTGTTTTTTAGTAGAATATTGTTGTTTGCACACGTGTGTGTGTGTGTGTGTGTCCCTCTAATGGAGCATGTGACCTCTGCAGTTCTCAGACAAAACAACGATCCCTATCGCACCTTTAGCCCGCTCAGCCTCGCTGTGTGCGTCGTGCGTTCCCTCCCAGGTATTGCGTGCCACCCGCTTGCACGCTCAAAAATGCGGCGGATCTTGTGTTTCACGGGCTGACGTTCATCACAAGTGAAGCGGAGAGCTGTCGAAAAAAAAAAAAAAAGGCAGACGCCCACCTATTCACCTGCCGTGGCGGCAAACAACGCCGGAGCTCGCCCCAACCGGCCGCGGAGGAAGGTGTGGATGTTGGGCGGGCAAAAGCACTTCGGTTCTTCAGGGTCTGGGTTTATGATTACAACCCTATTTAAGATTAGATTAATATCACATTTCTATGAAAAGTTCATTAGAGTCACAACCACTATTAGAGTCAGCTTTATTAGCCAATTGTGTTTTTTCACACCCAAGGAATTTCTCTCTGGTTTCCATGGCTCTCAATGTACTTACATACAAAATAAACACTTACAGTTTTAAAGAGGGAATTTTGTTGTTATATTTATCTTATTTAATCAAATGTGTCTTTATTTTTCATCTTATTTTCCCTGTTTGTTTGGTTTTTTTGCATCTATTTTCTCTTATCATAAAGCATTTTGTTCTGCTTTTCTCGCGTGAAAGGTGTCGTACAAATACAGTTTATTTTTGTCCTTATCAATTGCTGTCGTCATCATTAGCGACTCAGACTGCTGAGGCCTCATGTTAACTTCAGGTGAACTTAAAGACGGCGAATGTTGTGCCTCATCCCATTGTTCCGTGGTCAGCAGGAACAGGAGGAAGGATTACAGGAAACAAAACCTAACTAACGTTTTAAGACAGACTTGAAAAACGTGTCAACCTGTCCTTTAACTGTCATAGAGGCCAGATGTGTCTCTATGAGGCAGCTTCAGGTAGCACTATTCTTTATGCCCCTATTTAGTATTTATCAGCAGTATGCATAGGACTGATTAATGGTTGATGACGCACTCTAAAGTAGCTGTGGGCAGATCTAAATGCTCTTTGCTCTCAAGCTCTTTTGCACGCTTTGTTCAGCACCGATTAACTGTGTTGTGTAGAAAGGATGGATTGGAGCCCCATGGTTTCTAACTTCAGTAAGTCCCAGGTAGTGCGGGGACGCGTTGATGTCAGGACCGTGTCAGTATACATGAGAACGAAGAGGATGCGATACAAACCTGTGTACAGCTCCACATTAGCATGTAATGAGACGGAGGTTTTTTTGGCAGATTTTTGATACGTTTTTGCGATTCTGATTAAACTACGGAAGAGGATTTGGGCCACATGAAAAAAAAATTATTTGAGTTCTGAGTTTAAAGTTAGAATTCTGAGATTAAAGTCAGATTTGTGACAATAAAGTGGGAATTCTGAGAATAAAATCTGAATTTTGAGATTAAACTCTGAATTCTGAGAATACAATTGGAATGCTGAGATTAAGTCAGAATAAAGTCCGAATTTAGACTTTAATGTGAAACACATTTTTCACCCGTTGCCTGAACTCAAATACATTTTTCATGCAGGTCTAATCCTCTCCTGTTCGTGTGTTTACATGTCTCGGTCTACTTGCATGTGCATGTGTGTGTGTGTGTGTGTGTGTGTGTGTGTGTGTGTGTGTGTGTGTGTACATAGGACGGTGTTTGCCCTGCTGTGCATGCAGATAGGAGTCGGGGTCTGGGCTCCTTGCAGGAATGCAGCAGGATATACATTCAAAATCCACGGCGCTTTTCCACGACTGCTTTTGAAGTGGTGTGTTTCCCGGAGCAGTGTTGCCAAACTCATTCCTGTCTTTTTGTGCTGATATAATTCCTAATTCCTCCTCTTTACTTGTCGGAATGTTCATTGAAGAAAGAGACAACAGCAGTCAGTGAATGAGAGCTTGACCTGCCGGTGAGCGAGCATAAATTAACTTCTCAGGAGACGAGCTGGGACTCAAATCCAGCCGCTTGTAATAAAACATAGAGGTTATGACTAGATTGTGTGTCACCAGTAAATGCCGATTCGCACTTTAAAAAAAAAAAAAAAAAAAACCTGTTGGTAACCACCACCTGATTCTCGCTCATAAACTCTCTCACACTCTCTCACACACACACACACACACACACACACACACACAGAGGCTGACTACGGCTCTTTGTGGAGACTTTTAAGTCACTCTCTGCAGATCCATGGCAACCACTTGTTGAAGCCTCACTGCTCGTTGCTAAGTGATGGGATGTATTGGACCAGAAAATCCTTTCCATTGACACTCCCTCCACCCCCTTCTCCACCCACTCCTCTCTTTACCCCATCCCCTCCCCGCCCATGGACCGCAGCCAAAACAACCCACATATATATACGCTCCAACTTCCGCTGGTTACGGGGCAAGAAACGCTGCTTTGGTGCTGTGCCAAATCCAACCTGTAAATACGCCGGCCGTCCAAAAGAGAGGTGAAAAGGTGCTATTCGAACTTTCACTTGTTGAAGACTTTCTATCCGCGTATCTCCAGCCTTAAATACTGGAAAGCTTCACAGCAGCAGAATGAAATGAGCTGTGCACAATAGAGGCTTTGCTCAGCTTTTCACTGACTTTTTTTTTTTTTTTTAAAAAGAGCTGGATTACATCGATATTCCCCAGTTCAAAACGTTTTTATTAATGCATCTATTCCATCCTACTTTTATTTAACCAGGCATGTAGACATAAAGAACCCTGCTTTGTGTCTGTTTGGTCCCTTGAGCCCTTGAGGTAGTTCCAAAGGTTCTTAATGAGGGTCAAGGGATCCTTGAGAGACTCAGGAAGGTCCAGATGGGGGTTCTGGGGGACCAGGAAGGAATAGTATAATAGTATAAAGTTGGACTTTTATTTAGTAAAATAAAAGTTGCACTTTCAGTATACTATTATACTATTCCTTTTTGGACTTTTATTTTTGTTGGACTTTTATTTAGTCAAATAAAAGTCTAAAGGAGTCCTTGAAGTTTCATAATTAACTGTACATGAGCTCAAATGTATCCCCATCACCTGTGAAATCACTTTCACTTATAGTTTGAGAAGCTACATGGTACAAGCTACCCCCCCCCCCCCCCCCCCCCCCCCTTACATCTGTTCTCCGTTCTCCTCCTCCTCCGGTTGATCCTGCTGCCCTCGTCTCTTCTCCCCCTCCTCCCCCCTCCCCTCAGTGACCGATTAGCCGGTGCGGGGTTCTCTCCCATTTCCATGAGAAAGGCGGCGGTCGGTGAAAGGGTTAAGCCAGAGGACGAAGCCCCAAAAAGCAGCCCTAATTTTCTGCCCGGCGGGGGAGTGGGGGGGGAAGCAGGGAGAGGGAACAAAGACGCCCGGGGGAGGAGCGGAGACTCCGGCTTTACTATATGCACCTGCGGCCTGAAAAGCCTCGGACAATGCGCCTCCGACACGGCCAATTACGAACGGGCCATCCACCCGCTTTCTCTGTGGAGAGACGTGGGGGGAGGAGGGGGTGAAAAGGGAGGAGGAGGGGAACGTGGAAAGTGAATTTTAAAAGAGGGTAAAGATAAGAAAGTAAATAATCGAGCTTTAAATCATCCAAGGCACTATAGACCCCCCCCTCCTCCCCCATTCACCCTCACCCATCACATCTTCTCTCCCCGGCAAGACACCCATGTTCTCCCGCTAATGTTCACTTTTGTCCCGAGGTTTCCACTCGGAGCTGACGGCTCCGCCTGTGAAGACGCTGTGAGGAGCGGGGAGAGGTCGCTTTTGATTGCTGGTATGCCATTCTGATTTCCTCCTAATGATTCGGGTGGATGAGGTCATGTTTGAAAGCAACAGCTGAGAAACGACCACAGCTCGCGCGTGGTGACGCGCAGATAACCAGTTCCACCTGAGAGTGCTGGGCCGCCGACGCAGACGGGGTTTGTGAGAAGAAGAGGAGAGATGAAACGATGATACAATAACTATGAGTTACGTCAGACAATACTCGTTCATGATTGGCCGATACAATAGTACGAGACATGTGAAAAGCACGCGGGAACATTGCGGACCAGTTTCATAATCACCCTGATGTGTTGTAAGAAATTAAAGATGTATATTTATTTATGTGTTTATATTTAAACACAGTGAACACACTTCAGTCTGCATTATTCTTTTTAAGTCCACCTGCACACCTGTAGTCCCAACAAACACTAATGCAGATGTGACGTTCACTGTGGTGATTTACACATGCGCAGTACGGTCTGAGCGGTCAGAGGTTTCTAACAGAGTTCCATGTATGAACATTATGCTACGAGACAAATACATGCACAGATGTGAAACATGTAGTGGTTGTATAAAAACAGTGACGACGTGCTTTTAAGGGGATTAAACGTACTTGACACTGGTTTGGTGCTCTAAAGCAGTATTTAGATTACCAACACTACTTATTCTCAGTGGCCACTTTATTAGGTACGCCTGTAAAACGTAATGCAATCCAACACAGCAGCGCAGCACATTATACAGTTATAGATTTTTTATTATGTCGAGTTTTTGTTATACTGAGCTCTAAACTGTTCAGAGTAGAGGACTGCATATTGAGGTTGTAATATTGTGTAAATGAATGGACAAAACACCACTCTATATAATTATGACCAGTGCAACACAAACGCAAAGCCGAATCAACTTAGCCTGCAAATAAGGTTCAGTTTATTACACTCCATCAGCTGATGAAAAACGTGCGATACGGTAGAAAGCTCCAGAAAGTGCTGGTAAGTGGACCTTGAGTGTTTTTTTTTGTTTTTTTAAAGACTACATTCATCCCTAATTGGTCATGTGACAAAAAGGCTTTTCCCTTAACTCAAAATACACAGTTAACAAGACATTAATGAAAAAAAGGATTTGTACTTTTTATTAATATCGTCATGAATGCCATAACAAAGATTTTTTTTCATAATCAAAAAGGAGTCGAGACTCTTAGTATAAGAGCCTAAAAATGTTTACATTATTTACATGAATGCTACATACAGTAACTCTAGTATATGGCAGCATTTACATACAAGAGAATTCATTCTAAAAAATAGAGATACAAGTCAGTAAAAAAGTTAAAACACTCAGGTAACAATGTAAACATTCAGGCATTACTTTAATAAAACCGCTCTCCCTTTTTCAAAAAGATAAGTAAGGCATCTGTTTCCAGTGCATGTCGAGTTAGTAATGGAATGCTTCAAAGTTAAACAGTTGGAATAATCTACCACATTCAATATTCACAGTGTTTTTTCTGTAGGCCGACAGTAAAAGTTCCCTTTAGGTCCATAGCAGCACTAGTAACCAGACAGCAGGCTAGACAGGAGAGTAGAGAAAGAACAGGACTGTCGGGTTGAGAGAACCAGGATTAAAAGCACTTCTTTCTAGAGGACCGATAGAATTACCGTCAGGTAAATATCGGAAAAAAACGTTTGCTGGAGGTTTAATCTGAAACTCACTGGGATACATTCTCTTCACTGGTAGTTAAAACACAAACAAGTGACAGGTAGTTAAAAAGCACACGCCTGGTAGGCCTCCTGTCAACACAGTTTACTTGGTGGAAGACTGACCGTGTAAATCTTAATCTGCTATTTTGGAATAAAAACTACTGAAATGTAGCATTTCATATCAAATTTCATTCACTTACTGAAAAGCCTATAAAACAATACAACTCTTGCCTAGAGCAAAGTGACAATGAATACACAGCATGCTGCCAGAACAATAACTCCAAAAAGATCAAATCTAAAAACTAAATTATAGCAAATAAAACTCAAAAAAAGGCAGCAAAAAAAAAAAAAAACCCAAAAAACAGTGTCACCTCTTTCCCAGACAATAAATCCAGTGACGCGGAGAGAGACTGGGGACACTAGACCTGACTGAAATGTTTAGAACCAGCCCGGTTCTACGTTCTAAAGCGACACCACGCATCGGCCAGTGTGTTCCGTTCACTCCTGCGGATGCAGTGCTGATTGTCCCAACAGGTGGTTTCTGTGTCATCCAACAAGATCTCATCAGTTCAAAATAAAATAGAAAAATACAAGAGTACTAAAAACCAAAGCCACGGAACAAAGAGTTCATTTTAACCCCCCTCCTCCCCCCCCCCCCAAAAAAAAGCTCTTTCATTCAAGTTGTGCATTTCCTTCCCTTTATCCCCACCGGCTGCTCTCCAGCTCCGCTCACACATCAGGGCAGCAACAACCAACAACAACCAGAGCGATTCAGCTCGGGTGATTTGTCCGTCACCAGCTGAGCGATTGTGATCCGGCGACCGGGCTGCCAGGTCGCTTTAGTCTCTGTGCTGTGGACAGCTAGCCGGCCCAGGCCCGGTGTCCCGGCACCGACCGGGTATGGTGGAGCCGTCATGAGTGCCACTGTCACAAGTGTTTTAAAGTGGTATTTTTATTATTTTTTTTTAAAAAAAAGGAGTCTTTTGACTTCTTATGGATAAGTTTCTAAAATATAAAAAAAGAAGGCAAGAAGACAGAAAAAAAAAGACAGAACATTTCCTCATATGTACACAATAAACAGACGTGGGCTCGGTCTTCGCTGCAGTCCTTCGTGGAGAGAAGTCTGCTGGAGGCCGGTGGGGCAGGGAGGAGTCTCCGCTCTGTACGTGTGGTGGGTGTGTGTGGCATTTATCTTAACTCGTTGTGGCACCAAAGAGGTAGAAAAACAGATTTTCAAAGAATCAAAATGGAGTCGCCTCTGTGTGTCTGGGAACTGCGTTTGTTCCTTCGCGTCTCTTCGCCCGTCTATAAAGTCCCCCACACCCGACTCCTGTACAGCCAGCTGTGCACCGCGAGCATTTCTGGTCCTCCCACTCGGGTTCACCCCCTCCCACCCCCCCACCCCCTCGCCGCCGCCCCATCACCACCACCCCCGTGACTCCCACTTCAAGTCCTAGATGTGTGTGAGCGGGACGGTTCCGGAGAGGTAGTGCTGCTGGACGCTGGTGTAGCCCCTCTGTGCTGCTGAGGGGTCGCCGGCGTCCCCCCCTGGTCCGGGGATGTACATGCTGATCATGTCCCTGAGGTCTCCCTGCAGAGGGCCCCGGTGGTGGTTGGGCGTCCCCGTCGGAGGCGAGTGGGACACCGGTTCCGCCTTCACCATGGACATGGTGACGGGGCTCGGCTGCTGGGGACTGCTGCTGTACGACATGGGGCTGTAGGGGGACAGGATGTTACAATGACGGTTAATGAGACGCACCGTCACCGGTCGATTAGATTCAAAAGGAAAAATAAAGTCGACTGCACGCCGTCTCTGGCTGCACGGTGCCGCAGGAACAAATCATGATTACTGTGTAACAAAACAAAACTCATTTCAAACGTTATTTCCACACTTTTAGCAACTTAATTCGGAACGTCTTCTTTTAACCCGTGAAGAAAGATCCTGAAGAAGACAAGCAGCAACACTTGGACTACCGAGCTGGACTCTGAGGGCATCGGACTGAAACGCTGACTTGCATCTTCTGTCCATCTGATGTCCCAACGTTCATCTCACACCAATGCAGCTTGAAGCAAAACTCTCTTCTCACAGGCTGAGGAAAGTTAAAATCGTTCGTTTACCATCTTGTGCTACTTTATGCGCGACACAAACAATCTGTGCCAAGTAAACAGATCTTTAGGCGGCGATGCCTCTTGATCGCCGTCACATCATTGGACTTTTGCTCACGGCTTCATCGGGCGCCAGTTGAAAAAGCTTTAATAAGACGGTGAAGATAAACCAATATGGATAACAGGACATTAGAGCTGCTCCTCTACCACTAGAGTTCTGAACAGGAGACATGGATGGATGGACAATTGTAAAAGTCCCTCATGTAGCAACCAGAGCTGGGGTAACAGGAGACAATGGGAGAATAGGACTTGATCAATGACTGAGGGCTGTTGTTGTAGAGACACCTGCCAACAGACAACTTCCTACTTAATTCCAGCTGTCTCTGTGCCATCTAATAAAGATTATTCAATACCATTTGAATTTACAGGGGATATATGTTTGCTACGATTCCTGTGGTCTTTGAGACCACTCTTGTTCTTACTTTAAGAAACCTTTTGAAAAACTTTGTCCGTTGCTGTGATTCGGGACAGGAGGACGAGCACCAACAAGTTTTGGCTTCCAACACGACTTAAAGTCTGTGACAAGCGAGCAGCCGATAAGAAAAGCATCTCGTCAGGGAAGCTTTAAAAAGGATTCACCTGCTGGAGAACCAAGATGTCTGCAGTTAAAATCATCACTCAAAAAAAAAAAAAAATACATAATCAGATACTGGAATAGATTTCCACATCATCCATCTAAAGTGTTCAGGCTTTGTACTTTTTCAGGGGGGGGTGGGGTGGGGGGGGGGGGGGGTTGGACCCGTAAGGCAGGAGGCAGAGACCCAGAAGTGTAACTGGGACAA
Source organism: Cebidichthys violaceus (assembly GCF_023349555.1). Taxonomy (NCBI): domain Eukaryota; kingdom Metazoa; phylum Chordata; class Actinopteri; order Perciformes; family Stichaeidae; genus Cebidichthys; species Cebidichthys violaceus. Next base: position 11,146,558 of record NW_027176361.1, on the reverse strand, counting down.
TGGTGGAGCAGGAATAGGGGATTGTGGGTAGAGGACCACACACAGAGCAGCCCTTCCTACCGTCAAGTCACCCTGATCAACATTCCAGGCAGGACCCAGCCCAGAGCAGAGCGTCACACGCATAACAAGTAGGCAGCAGACTGAAGCCTGTTGTTCCATCGCAGCCAGAGCTCCTCGGTGACTCAATGGGCCTGAATGCACTTTATCCCAACACTTCCACCCGATTAAAGTCGCACATTTCTAAAGTGCACTCGGTAGGCTGGAGCTGTACTTTCACACCATTTGTCATTATATTCCTTCCTTACGTTGTACAGTATTTCAACAATCAAATGAACAAACAACAACAACAATTAAAAGGTCAATTATCAAAACAGAAGTGCATGTTTTACTGTTTGTTCTAAGTTTAATTTAAAGTCACAAACTCATGGAGGAGGAGGAGGTGTGTGTGTGTGTGTGTGTGTGTGTGTGTGTGTGTGTGTGTGTGTGTGTGTGTGTGTGTGTGTGTGTGTGTGTGTGTGTGTGTGTGTGTGTGTGTGTGTGTACACTGCTGTTAAGCTTGGAAAGTACATGGAGTCACAAATAATAATGGTGAAAGCCCAATTGAATAATAAGTTAAATAAAAATGCATTATTTAAACGCCTTAGTTCACTGCGCATGCTCGCCCGCTAGACTGAAGATCTCTCCTCCACTGATTGGCATTTAACCCCCCCCCCCCCCCCCCCATTTCATCCAACTTTTGTTTTTGAAGGAGGCCATCATCAGGTCCCGTGCTATGTACTGCGTGTTGTCAGTGCCTCAAGAAGGAGTACATTTTAATAAAACTTTGATTTAAAAAAATAAAATAAGCGCCATATTGGATGTTAAGCAGGTGGATCCGGCCTACTGCGCATGTTTGATACATTGAATCTCATTTTCTACAGCGCATAGTTCAATTTAAAATACTGACTTATTAAAGTATTACAGATAAAATATTCTTAAAAAATAATAATAATAAAATAAAAAATAAATCACAATTTGAGGTTTTGGCCGCACTTTCATAATTTCCACTGCCCTTTCTCCAGCAAGTGACGTGACTAAAAACACATGCTGGAAGTTGGTGTGCAGAGCTACAGCGGACACAACTCACCTGTACGAGTTGCCTCCGTTCATGTACGTCTGCGCCGCAGACATGGCGGGCGGGTACTGGAGAGCCGACAGGTCGTACCGGTGGAGCTGCTGAGTGTAGCCGAGCGCCTCGCTCTGCATGCCGGCGTACCCCCCGGTGGGGCCCCAGCCGTAGCTGTCCATCCTCGGACTACCACCTTGGCCTTGCGCCGCCGCCAGCAGGCTACCTGCCGACAGCGGGTACTTGCCCACCTGGGTGTCCTTCTTGAGCATGGGCTTGGTCTTGCGGCGTGGCTTGTACTTGTAGTCGGGGTACTCCTTCATGTGGACCGCCCGCAGCCGCTTGGCCTCGTCGATGAAAGGCCGCTTCTCGGCGTCGGTCAGCAGCTTCCACTCGGCTCCCAGCCGCTTGCTGATCTCGGAGTTGTGCATTTTGGGGTTTTCTTGAGCCATCTTGCGCCTCTGTCCCCTAGACCAGACCATAAAGGCGTTCATGGGCCGCTTGACTTTATCCATGGGGTCGACTCCGGGGGCGCATGCCGTTTTGGAGCCCGGGTGAGAGTTGCCATTGCCGCCCATGCCCCCGGTCATGTTGCCGGTGACCGGTGACATTCCCTGGGAGGTCTGGTGAGACTGGGGCTGGCCGGTCGGCTTCAGCTCGTGTTCCATCATGCTGTACATGTTGGGACAGATGTAGCAAAGTTGACACGACTTACTGAAGAGTTGGAACGCAGTCGCACAGCAGCCTCTTTGTCGCCTTCCACCTGGCGACTTGTTGCCAGGTTTCCCTACAGATTTGACCGGCTGATGCGAATCAACTAATTACTCACGACGAACCCGGGGACACCAAACAAAACGGACGAGCACTTCTGTGTTTCTGTTAAATGAAAAGTCTGTTTGTGTCGGTCAACACGGGGACGGTGTTCACAAAGTTCGCCGCTGCCTCTCCTCGGTGCTGTGAAATCGTTCTCGGCGGAAAAACCACTTGTTGTCAGTCGGCCAACTCACACACTGAACTCATCTGCCCGTTCACTGCAAAAGTTGCCCTGTTCTCGTGCAGTCGGCCGGGTGCGGACCAATGGGAGGGCGAGGAGCTTCCGCGTGCGTGCGTGCATGCAATTTGCAACTGAAAGGGCTCCGAGGGTGCGCGAGACACTTGTTGATGACGGCGGCGGGGAGAGGGGAGGCATTCCGCGGAGACAAGTGTCTTAATATTCAATTAGCCTGTTAACAGTTAGCTGATCAGTTTGAATAAAAAGGTTTCACCAAAGTTCTTTACGAAAAGAGAGTAAAAATCACTGCTTCGATCGGGTCCAAACACTACACGTGCGCGCGCGCACACACGCACACACACACACACACACACACACACACACACACACACACACACACACATACGAAGGCTACTTCTCTAAACCCAAAACCAGTTCAAACTGCCTGTATCTGTCTTTTTTCAGTGTTTTTATTCTGTTTATGTACTGCATGAAACATACAACACACAAGTTATATAAATACTAGTTCAATAAATATGAGTTAAACAACTACATGTATAACAAGTAACAGAACATTGAATATTACTTCTTATATTGATAAAATCACATTGAAATTTGCATAAATGCTCCATAAACTAAATTATTTAAATTTCGGTAAGACCGTGAATGAACCAATCAATTTGAAGGGGCTTTTTTTCTTTATTGCAAATGTACATAGAAAGCGAGCTTGATGAAATAATTGTTTTTAGTTTGCTTTTCCAGAGAAACAGCAATCACAGGCTTATATTGAAGAATAACAAAAGTGCTACTTTCATTAAAAACAATAATATCCTGTGTCTAATGTAATGTAGACCACCACAAATACGTACAGATGGGCCAGATTAACCCCCTTTTAAGGCCCTTGTTGACCCTCACTTCCTCCCATTCAACAGTCTGTATACAATGTGTTTGAGTGCCAGTCAGGTACAGCGGGAACAACTGGCAGCTTCGTTATATTTTTTGCCCAGAGGCCCAGAAACATACCAGTTTAAATAACAGTTTTAAAACTAGACAGACACAGAGTCCCTCTACACCAGATATCTGCAGATAGTGAGGCCTGTAAGGGTCTGGGTCCTGGGGCAGTTGCCCACTTTGCCTGGGTGGTAATCCAAAAGGTCACGACCAAATTCATATTTTAATCTGTAGGCCTAAATTGTGAGGTCATAATGGTGATTGTGTACCTTCTGTTCACTCATAACTTTGTATTTTGTATTACATTGGGCATATCTTCATTGACTCTTACATTGACTGTGTGCATAATGTGTGAATACGGGTGTAGCTTCCTTTTCTCTAACATTTTGACCTGTCGAAGATTCCAAGTAGAACCGTAGTGTAGTCAGTAAAAGCGTTGCATGTGGTATTGTGCAGGCGTCACCTTTTCCTTCCACGAAACTGCTACTTTTTCAAACACATTCCTTCGCCGCTAAACTAGTCCGACTCAATCAAAGACAACAACATTATTATAGGTCCAGCTAACCGCTAATGAAATGCTCCTTGTGTCTTCTTTAAAGCCCAGCTTTTGAGAAGCCTGGCCCTCCTTTCAGATGATTGTGCTGAAGACATGTCCCCGTACACGGGTATTGATTCGGCCACAATGGCACACAGAATTACTTTGGAGCTGCGGGAGAATGAGGAAGATCTTTGTTGCTCCGGCGAAAAATAGACCTCTCCTTTTGCTGTCCTCCAGAGTCTTTGTTAACGCCGACGCTCCCCGAGACTACAAGGGCCGTGCTGTCTGAGTCTGCTCCGCTTCATCCAAAGTTGGCTTCAGTGACGTGGCAGATGAATCCGTCCGTTTAGCCCGGCACGTGAAGTCATGCAGCATAGTGAGCGGTGTCACTAAGGCCTGCATTATGGAAAGATTGATTTGTTCATGAATAAAGAATGAGCAGTGTTTTCTGAATCTACGATCAAATATTGTGTAGCTGTTTGCTTTATTATGATCCCATATAGAAGCTGAAACACATTGATCATTTTCCACTGGTGGAGGAATCAAGTTGAACTCAAGAGCTCTCAGTACACCACTGACATCGACATATAGCTTATTCGGCTGTTGAAATAATCACTTTGTAATATGGGTTTACAATAAAACATGACATGAATGAACTGGATCAGACATTTAAGGGCAGCCCGATATAGAAATGACCATTACCACTAGTCCATGTTCAGTAGTGAGTCCTTTAGCCAGGTGTAGAGTAAGGGTGTGGAGGCTGTGGTGTTGGATGGGTGTCCAGCGTTTCTTGCTACATATTGGCTCATGTTGCACCATAGACCTGTAGTTTATGTTTTTATGATCCATAACCAAGATCTGTATGTTACCAGACCTTCACCATACTGTTCTACTATTTGTAGACAGCAAGATTTCAAACGTTCATTGTCATTGAACATAATCCAGGGTTTTGCTGAAACGTTCAAAACCAATGTTCTTTTGTGGCGATCACGTTGTACCTGCTTTATCATTATTAACGATGCGTGTGTCCACCTGTTATTTCAAAATAAGTAATATAATGAGCGGAAAAAGTCAACGTAGGGCGGGAGTGGAGGTTTGATGGGTCGAACAAACACAGGACTCTCACCCAGCAGGCCACTGTTTGTGTCCTGTGTGAAACCAGGTCAACATTGCCACTGACCAAGCGTCAGTAAGTTGGGAGTGAGGACCTGTTGGTTGTGAATCCTCTTTTCATCGTGTCCTTCGCTCCGCCTCAGGATTGATTTATGCTTGACACAAGGGGTTAATGGGAATCCAGTCCCAGAGACCCACGGCGTAGGTTTTGATTGATAGTTCAGCTTTCAGCCATCGATGACGCCCCAACATTGAGACGCATATTATTGTATGTGATCAGGTCACGTCCCGCTTTGATTGTATTCCCCGCAGTAACTTCTTCACTTCACTTTATAGAGTCTACAGAGGGAGGGTGGACTATGCACATACTTAAATAAGTGGAATCACATTCAGTAAACCTTCAGTTTCGCCTTCTCTCATTACTGAAGACTCGTGTTCATTCATTCACGGTGATGAAAAGCAGAAGAAGGACTCTTTCTTTAACTTTCTTAAAGGGATATTTTGGAGTTTTTTAACGTTGTTTTACACACAGTACTTATCCATAGTCAGCGTATTACCTACAGTAGATGTAACTTTACTCTACTTATTGCCTTGGGGAGTACTACTAAAGGAAAAAAAAGTTTAAACGAATCTGGAGTCGTAGAAATAGAAATGACCTTGCTGCCCGCTGCTCATCTCTGCTTGAGGCGAGAGGCTGCGCTATCCGAACAGTCAGCCTTCTTGTTGCATTGTGGGTAGTAGCGTAACATCATTTCCTTCACAATCAGCCATCTCCACCTGCATCGGACACATGTGGGAGAAGAAACAAGCAGCCAATCGCCGTTCTTGTGGTCCTCATGTGATATCCAACAAGTCTCATGGCGCTTACAGGCGTCAGCTCCATAGCTCCTGTAAAAACCTGATAACTACAACTTTAAATCGAGCGCATTGAATGAAAAGTAAGGTAGATATTTGCCTTAGTGCCACGGCCGTGACTACAGACAGAGAGAGCTCAGATAACGATCACTGTGTCACTAACAGGTGAGGCAGGTGACTCAGTACTTGGCATGAATTTGTGTGTTTGTGTGTGTGTGTGACATCTTACCAAGTGTGTGTAAGAGTGAGTTTACGAAGTCAGTTGGAAAGTGTATTATGCAGGTGTGTGTGTGTGTGTGTGTGTGTGTGTGTGTGTGTGTGTGTGTGTGTGTGTGCGTGCTATCTGCAGGTGTGTGTGTGTGTGAGACCATGTGTTTGTGACTAATTGGGAATTGTGAGGCTCCAGTCTCCCGTTTCCATCTCCATGACAACCTTGTGTGGAATCCCTTCCAAACCTTGCCCTCCTCCGCCTCCTCGCTCCCCCTGGCTTTCCTTCTTTCAAAAACAACTCACCAACACACTCACGCTCTCGGCTTTTCTTCGTCTGTCTGTCAACCTCTGCGGCTTCAGACGGAATGGAATGGCAGAGGAGGTTTTTTTTGCAGCCCCCTCCGTCCCGTCGCACGTTCTTACTTTACACTCGTGTGTCACGTCAGACACAACACGGCAGTCGGTTTCCACCTTTCTGTCCATCATCGCAGAGCTGAGCTCTCTCCTTTTCTTTTTCTTTTTTTTTTCCAAACGTTCTTTTGCTGCTTGTCAAAGTTGACGGAGGTGAGGTAAAGTGAAGACAGCAGCAGTTTGTCAGTCCTCTCCCTCTCCGTCCTTCCCACCACCCGTCCACCTACCCCCCCCCCCCTCACAGAAATGTCCATGCTGTTCACCACCTGGTCTTTTATTCGTCAGGTTTTCCATTGAAATCCCACTAATCGGTAAAATGTACAGTTATAAATTCCTTTTCTCTACAAGTGATGCAATCCATTCATGTTTCTCATTCCGTTTAATCTAGTCTTTGGTCACAGGGGACTCCCTGGCCTCCAGTCATATGGCGGTAAACTGTAATAATAGTCATAGTTGATAATGTCACGGAGGTGTGTGTCCTCTCGTTTTCGTGGCACACACCATGGTGTGTGTGTCGGTCCTGATGTGGGTGTGAGGCTCATAAATGTGTCCCCTGTTATCTGGAGAGACTGTGGACCGTCTGACAGTCTCTATGATATTATACGGACAAATATGTCAGCAATATATCACTACAACGTGCCATAAGTGTACTCAACATATATTGTATTGATGACAGAAACTATTTATGAAAAGTAGGCTACCTACCCACCATATGGATTTACTGTATCCGGAAGGAGCAGGACCTTAAGCAAGCATTAAGTAGCATCACAGGTTAAAAGCAGAGTTTTGAGTTTCAAAGTGACGGAACATGTCTAAGGTGCTGGGGAAGAGAGTTCCAGAGGGAGGGGGCAGCTATGGAAAAGGCCCTGTCCCCCCAGGTCCGGTGCTTGGACAGAGTGGCGGGGACAGGGGTAAGGAGGTTGGCGTCGGCGGATCTGTTGGTAGTGTGTCAGTGCAGGAGGTCAGAAAGGTATAAAGGGGCTGGGTTGCGGAGGGTTTTATATGTGATGAAGATCATTTTGAACCGGATTCTTTGCTGTATGGGGAGCCAGTGGAGGTTTTGATGGACTGGGGTGTTGTGATCTCTGGTGCGGCAGTGGGAGAGCAGACGGGCAGCTGAGTTTTGGATGTATCGTAGTTTGTTGGTTGATTTTGGCGGGTGAGCCGTACAGGAAGCTGGTGCAGTAGTCCAGTCAAGAGGTGATGAAGGCGAGGATGAGGGCTTCAGCGGCTGTGGAGACGGAGGGGAATGGACGGGCGATGTTTTTTTTAAATGGAAGAAGGATGTTTTTGTAAAACGGTTGACGTGGCGTTTGGAAAGAGAGGGTTTGATCAAAGATGACATCAAGGTACCGGATGTGTGTCTTTAGATTATGATTTGAGGAAAGCAGTGCTTAGTGTTCCAGAACCCAGGACTGAAGGTTCCAGACTTAAGCTCGCCATTTCCTCTTACTGTTGATGTGTGTGGTGTAGGGATTGGAGCTATCCTCCTTCAGCTCGGTGAGGACGGCTGTGAAAGACCAATGACATACTATTTTACAAAGTTATCCAAACGGCAACCAGCATATTCAAGCAGTGACACAAAGAGGCTTTGGTGTTGGCCATGAAGCTTTTTGAAATTGATCATGGTATACCGCAATCAGTTGCAATTTCACGCATGTAGCACCCAACCGGAGCGTGTCAATGTCAGACCTGTTCTAACCTACTGGAAATACTCTGTCCGGTTCTGCCAAGTAAAGCAAATACAGAAGTGTCTTAAAGCTGCATTCTCTCTAATGTCCATCAGGGGGCGACTCCTCTGGTTGTATAGAAGTCTATGAGAAAATGACTCTACTTTTCACCTGATTTATTACCTCAGTAAACATTGTAAACATGAGTTTCTGGTCTTACTCTCAATACAGCATGATGTTCATTTATTAAATAATGGTCCAGTTTAGAGTCAAATAAACATAAAGCAGAGTATGCTTTAGGGCGGGCTTACTGTGATTGACAGGTCTCTGCCGCTACCAGAGCCCTATACGCCGCCTCCACGTCACTCCTTTGCATTCCAAATATGGTCACACAATATGGTCACCGTTCATCAGTTGCGAAATAGCATAAATGGCGACAGCCGTATTCCAAGATGGTGACGGCCAAAATGTCAAACTTGAAGCTTCCAAGCGATGGTCCACAAACCACGACGACTACGTCCACTTCTTATGCACAGTCTGTGGACAGGACACGAAAGCTCTATAGGGCCACATAGCTGGTTTGTAATTTGGTCACAATTGAGCCTCTTGCTGTTTTTTGATTTTGACAATTTCGGAAGCAGTTGTCCAGTTTGCCATTTTCAATGGCGACTTTGTGTAAATAAGCTTTCTTCTTCACCGTTGGTTGTTTGTCTTCCTGTCCTGTCTTCCTGTCCGGTTTTTGCATCAGCCGCATGATAGAAACGCCATCACCGCGCTCATGAGGCATTACACTGACATTGTACCAGGGAGCTGGCGGGGTAAAGTCTCTTTAACGTCCGGTTCGGAGTTATTTTTGACATTTGCGTTCTCACGTACAGCTCCTCAGGAAAATGTCGAGATAAAATAATGAGGTTGCAGTACTTATGTGAAAAGGGGCTTTAGTCTGCTGTTCGATGCTTACCCAGCAACAAACAACAGACAGACATTCAGCCAAAGAGAGAGTGGAAACCAAACCAGAGCGAAAAAGGTGAGTGATTATTGGACTTAGTGGACATTAGTCGGAATGATCGCTAACATTGCTCTGTGTGTGCTGGATGTACATGAGGACATTTAACATGTTAGCCATATCAGCTTTATATCTGTCTATTTCTGTGTTTTTCTGCTCCCTAGTGGCTAAAAATCATTGAATGCAGCTTTAACCTAATTATGCCATAATATCTCCTGCTGACTCAAATGTGGACTCACTAAGCATGTCAGAGCATCAAGTCACATGACTTCTTTTAGTGTTAAAGAGCGTTGACCATGACATTTCCATTATGGCCTCTCTTTCACAATGCCCACAAAGTAATGAGAGGATTCAAATGTTATGGAACTCACCGAGGTAAAAAAAACAGCTTGATGGAAAGAAGGGAACATCTGAATGAACAGAAATTAAGTGGGATGAAATCAAGAAGTAAGGAGGGCAGCGGAGTGGGGGTGGGGTGTAGATTATAGGGTGAGAAAGAAGCAGTGAGGACGGGCAAGTGAAAGCCACAAAATGAAGGAAGAAAGGGGGACCAAGATGGCGAGGGAGAACAAGGGAGGAGGAGGAGGCTCGAAAGGATGAAGGGATGGATGATGAAGGGGTGGGGTGTGAGGGTTCAGTGCAGGAGGGTGGTTTTGGGTGACAGGCCTCATTGAATAGACCTCTATTCTCCCCTCTGCTGGCTTCTCTTCTCATGCAAAACAGGCCTGTTCAGCCTCCCAGCCATCCGTCACACAACAGAAAGACCATGGCAGGCCCTTTACGAGCCTCACACTCGCATAATCCACCCCCCACACCACCCACCCACCCCACCATCTCTCAACCCCACAATCCAGCACCCAACAGGGGGTGGAGTGGGTAACAGCAGTGTGTGTATGTGTGTGTGTGTGTGTGTGTGTGTGTGTGTGTGTGTGTGTTGGGCAGTTGGGGGATGGGTACGGGTGTATCTTCGCCAAAGTGCCTTGGGAAGAAGGGCCACCTAGGCTGAGAGCGGGACAACAACAAAAAAAAAAGCAGAGACGTAACTTGTTTTGAGGCTGCATGGACGTCATATTGGGACACCAGGGAGGTTAGGAGGGGTTAACCTGCCTGGGATGTAGTGTGTGTGTGTGTGTGTGTGTGTGTGTGTGTGTGTGTGTGTGTGTGTTTGGGGAGTGGAACAGGGGGCCATTGAAAGTGTTGGTTCAGAGCTACAAGTCAATGACAGCTGGAGGGAGCGCAGTTTATATTTGCGTTATTCGTGCGTGCTGGTGCGGGGCGCATATTCACATTCACTGTGCATGACAATGCGTGTGTGTGTGGACGCTGCATACATGTGATGGAGGACGTTTAGCCGGTAGACTAGGGAATGACAGACACCAACAGTGTCAGAATGAGAGCTACAGAGAGCCTTTGCTGATGCTCTTGCCCCTCTGACAGTGAATCCCAGATTGATGTAACTAGCCTGGTATCGTCTGTTTCAACTGCCGACTCCCGACTCCTCTTCGGCGCTCAAGGTTCAGCCGACTCGTGCTGTCACTTTCCTCCTGACTGTCTTTTAGGCCTTGTAGTCATTTCAGAACTCCACTCGTTCTGCTTTAATCAGAGACTGAGGATTCTGGATCGGAGTCCGAAAGGCATTAAGCTAATGCTAACATTACTAGTTCATGCTACGTCAGACGGCACACGTCCACTCAAATTTAGTTTCTTAGATATTTAAATGATTAACAACTCATTTTTACATTTTGTGTAATGTGATGTGACAGTTTTTTTGGTTTTAAAGGGACAGGTCACCCCAAAATCTACGTCATATAGTCCCATTATGGTGGGGAGAGGACAGACGTCTCTACGGTCGATATCTCGACGTCACAGTTGCAGGTGTTCACGGGAGCAGCAGGGCACACTTCTGACCTCAGCCAATCACAGCCGGCTGTCATGAGAAAAGACACTCCTGAAACGTTCAAGCGCGGACAGAAGAATAGTGCTTTTCCAGTGTGGCGTTAAATGGCTCTTTAAAAAAAGATCATTACCGTTTTTGGATGATTCCTAACCTGTCTCGGTTTGCTATGCCTGCTGTCAAAATACTCTACATTCTTTCTTTTTTGTAAATGACAGACGACAATCCAATCCAAACAAACAAAAAGAGACACCGCTCACAAACCCAAATGTTCCACCAAATCAAGTTCAGTAAACCAGCCCTTCTCCCTGAGCACCCAGCATTCAAACTCACTCTTTTGCAATCACTTTCACACAAATCATCCCTCATGTTAATGCCAAATTTAAACCGTGGGGATCGTTTAAAAGCACAGGAAAGAAACAGAGGGGGACAAGATTTGGACTCAATGACCAATTTCCCATGTGAAATCAATGAACAATGTCAGACATCCCACTGGGATACAACAGCAACATGGCAACGAATGACCTACTAGATGTGTTGAAGTGCAGGATGTTAATTCTAATGTTATTCCTAAAATACTGGGCTGGTACACACGCGCACACTATTTTAAACAAGTATTCTCCAGAATGCATTGCTCAAATAAACCCCTGCTGCACTGTAACTACTCAGGCTGGGTTCGAACATGCGCGGGACGGCCCGCAAATCAAAAGAAATCAAATCGTTCAACCACTTAAACAAATTCATGAATTCTGAGTCCATCTGGGACTGACATAAAGCAGCCACGTCTGCAGCTGAGTGGGTGGCCCTCGCACTCTCACCCGGGGGCTCCCCAGCACAACTACAGTCTGATCTGCTGGCTGGCGAGCAGCTCCACTGCAGCAGATTAGGCGCTGCTCAAGGGCACCTCAGCCGTGGTAGTGAGGGAGGTGTGAGGGCTGCTGTTTCAATATTTATCCAGTCAGCGGGGGAATCGAACAGACATCATGTGGTCTTATCTGTCGCTGTCTGGATGGATAGTTTATGCCTGGCTTCTATTATTATCGCCGCCAGTGTTAAGCCTGTGAGGAGATAATGTGTTGGATCTTGTGCGTGCATGTGTCTGTCTGTCCGCGGCTAAACTCGCATACTGCTGGACATGTCGGCCTAATATTTGTTTGTGCTCATTTATGATTGTGTGCTCAAGGACCTCTCTTGATTACAGTGATTCATACATTTTGAAAAAAAAAATTCCACTTTAGCCGGAACAATCGAGTGAAATTCAGCTCTTCTGAGTGCACTTCTCAAATGATGTGTTAACCAATGACCGGTGACCGCCTGGTAAATATTATGTGGTCACATGATATTTCCTGATTTTCTATTGCTTGAACACTCAATCGGATCTTATAATGGAACTAATTTTGAGACAAATACACCAGCATAACCAAAAAATAAATAAAGAATCATGCTAAAGTCAACCCAAAAAAGGCCCGTAAACCAGTTAGTCAGACAGCAGCTCAGAGGCTCGGATCCTGTACGAGTTTAAAATGCTCTCATGATGTTAAATTCTTCCTGATTGTGGTTCTGCGTGCTGTTTGAAAGGACAATGATCCTGCCAGTTCACTTTACAGGCCTGCTGTGGTGAAGAAAGAACAAGGTCTCCCTCTGCTGGAGACACAGTGATTTTGACCTTAAACCCAGAATCCATATGAAGAAATCTGTCTTTAGAGGTCCAACTCTTAGGACTCAAGAATTTAATGAACTATGGGTTATAAATTAAATAGATACTTGTTCCTTTACTTCCAAATTGTATCCATATAAATGTTAAAAGGACTTTCTTTGTACCAGAAATGTGTTAAACCAGAGCTTTATAATATATAGCTAGATTACACGTACACAAACTCGGCAGCAGTCTTCATGATTACTGTGTACTTATTGTGTATAAGTCATATTTATCAACTGAGAAGAATTCTATGCTCTCTCTCTCACGCTGCATAAAAGATGCAGGGTTGGTTGGCACAATGTTGAGATGCTACAGTTACAAAAAGATTAAGCTACCAATAGAAACGACTTAAACATTTCAAGCAAACATGAACATTCAAAAGAATATCTGCACATTTCTAAAACCAAAGTTTAAAATTGAACATTTTAAGCAACTGGAATTGCCAGTGACTATTCAAGATAATTTACTCAGATTAAATACAATGTTCTCAATCTTCTAAATAGTTTGAATTGCTTCAAAATACCCAAACAAAATATAATTTACCAGAGCAGAAAATAGTCAACCTCGTTCTCCCAAGGGTTTGGATTCATTGACTGGAATCCCATTTAATTATGAGATTATTTTTCACTACATTTTCTTTAGATATGGGGGAAAAAAAGTTAAAACATGCAACCAGTGTTAGCTCTGCTATACATACATACATACATACACACATATACATATATATATATATATATATATATATATATATATACACATACATACATATATATATATATATATATATATATACACACATATACACATATATATATATATATATATATATACACACATATATATATATATATACACACATATATATATATATATACACATACATAATGTATAGATATATATCTATATATAGATCTCTCTCTCGATAGATAGATATATAGATATATATACACACACATGCTTCTAAATCTTTATACTGCAACAATAAGTCCCCCTGGTGGTGTATAGATCATTTCATACGTCGGCTCAACATTCTAAATGACTTAATTTCCTGTTGCAGTGTTTGTGAGCGACAGTTGATCATACGACAGGAAGTAAACACGGACTCGAGCTATATATAATTATACTGTATATCCACGGTGTTTTTAACTTATTTTCTCGAAGTTGATGGTGAAAACAAATATAACTCCAGTATTCATGCGATCAGACGTCAGTCAAACTGCTTGTGTTCAAAAGTCAAGGGAATTTGCACCGCATTCGTGCACGTGACTGAATGGACATGACACCGACATACAATTAAATGTTTATTGCGTAAAGACAACAATCAGTAATCACCATAGACTGTATATAAGAAGGTAATGACATGCTAGAATTTACTAGATGGAGCCCAGGATGAAGACTGCTACTGTCACTTTAAGATGAGGCTCGTGACGGCAGAGCAGAAAAAAAAAAAAAAAAAAAAAGGAAAAAAAAAACCACGTGATAAAAAAGAAAAAAAGAAAAAGGAGTTCACGGTGCCTTCTGACCTGCAGTCGTCAAATAAACACTTATTTTAACGAACTGAAGCAGAAAAAAAAAAAAACGCGGAAATAAATTAGACCTCAGTGGGCACGGCTGTCCGTCAATGGCGGTAGTTGAACCAAACCTCGCGCGCTCTCAGCGGCCAATCAGCGACAGATTTGCCGGCACAGGTACGCGCCGGCCATTAGAAGCAGAGCATCAGCCGTCATCTTCTATTTCCGTTAAATACTAGCCTTTCCACCAAGGGGTTGGCCACAAACGGGGTTCATGCTATTCAACAATGCAGAGGCCAGTTTACACTGTCAAGGAGGAGAAACCTTTATTTTTTTTTAAAGACCATTAAAATAAATACTATACAGAATCCAATGTAGAAAACGTGATACTGCTTCTATCTCAAAAAGGGTTAACAATTCCGCAGTCATCTTTAAAAAATAGCACTGACTATACACCTCAAAACATGACGGTTCTCCTACACACCAAACCCCACGATGACAGGCATTGTAATGATAGCTCAGAGAAGAGGGGGGGGGATCTCTATATACTTCTGTAGTTTGGTCCTTTCATATCAGATAAACCCCCCCCACCCCCACTCCTAACATTTTAGGCGAGGTAGGTTACAAAAAGACACCTGCCACCTTATCAAAAATCCAATATTGTGTTGAAAAATAAAATCTAAATGAACAATAATGTCAAAAGCGTTAGAGATGAAAATCCAACCAGGTCGTCAGGGTCTAGAGGCAAAGTCTCCACAGAACTCACCGTTGTTTTTGCCTCCGAACGTCTGTGGCCACCAGTCAGTCTTCAACTGAATGCTACTGCACACGCGACTGTACAAGTCAAGCGCTATGTACAATAGCAATTAAAAATATAATATATATGAAACAGCAGTAAAAGGATCAAAACGGTAAACAACTCATTCATGAAGGATTTTACTATATAGGTCTTTTTATTGAATATGCCCTGTGTACTCTAGCCCCAGAAACCTCTTAACATGAGCATGGATGGGAGTTAAAAGGCTGTTTTCAGTACACTGAAGGTTGCTTAAATACTGATCTGGTCAAATGCAGCGCTTCCCATTGTATTTAGAGCATCGGTGCGTTTGAGTCCAAACTGAACTGCAGTCTAAGCCACTCGTCTATGTCCGGGTGCAAATTATAGCCGCATTTCACAAAAGCTTGGGGTTAGCGTCGTGCACGTTATCAATTAAGCCGAGGTACACATTTTTCTTGTTTAAGCTTTTGCTGACAGAACTAGAATATTTTCAAACATTAACTTTGTTGGGGCGTTTTTAAATTTATTTTTTTTAAATGCGCTTTTGGAAACGCGGTTATGTTTTGCATGTGTAGGACCCAGTTACAAACTTGCTTGTTTGAGGTTAAAAGTCCTTTTGTTTGCAAAAACATGAATGTCGAAATTAATGCTTTAAGATTTAGAGGGGGGGGGATTAGCTGAAGGAAGAATTTAGGTGCCAATGTGGGGTAATGGACTATGGCAAGCAGATGAAGCAGGTCAGTAATTCCATCCTTCCAAAAAAAAATAAAAAATGATGTCAACGGTAAGGGAGGAACAATGGCCACATTCTTCCTTCCCTTAGAATGTAAAGGGTAAAGTCATGGTGGAATTTAGCAAAAGAACGTTCTTAGATTTCAGATCGTATAAGAAAACAAGGTTTTTACTGCTAAAAAGAGTGGGGAGAGGGTGGACGACGGGCGCGTGGACTCTTCTAGATGAGATCGGCCACATTCATGGGCATCTCCTCCACGGTGGTGTTGTAGAATGTCTCAATGTCCCTCAGGGTTCGCTTGTCGTCCTCGGTCACCATGTTGATGGCGACTCCCTTTCTGCCGAAACGACCACCCCGACCAATCCTGATGGAGAATCATGAGATAAGTCTTACTAAGCGCCGGCAGCTCCAGACAGAGTATTTCGAGGACAAGTCACACAGGATGGGAGACAGTCCCAGGATATATGGATGTAACGTTCAGATCATTTGATTCTTTGCTCTGCAGCTCTCGTCTTACCTGTGGATGTAGTTTTCCCTGTTGGTCGGCAGGTCGTAGTTGATGACTAGAGACACCTGCTGGACATCAATCCCTCTGGCCTGAGCAGGAGCAGAGCCACCATTAGCATCCACAGTACAGAGGTCAAGCAGAGACTTTCCCCGTTTCAGGCAGTCATCCAGACCACGTGAACCACAAAGGAACTCATCTGACCCAAAGTCTACAGTACATCAATTTAATCTCAGATACCATTTGGTTGAACACGGCCAAAATGGCCTACAAAAAAGGAATCCCTGAACCAGTGCTTCCAGTCAGAAGAGATAACATTTCAAGGGTAAAACTGAATGTAATCCACCAATTAGTTGTCAGTCAAGGACTTGAGCCCAGCTACAGTGGAGGGCAGATAGGCTTCTCTACCAAGGAACATTCAGTCCTTCACCAACACTGCAGATGGGAGGAGAGGGAACCCTGGACCGCACACAGCACTGGTCTTAGATAGCCGGTGTAAAGGGAGATGTAGTACGTACCAGCAGGTCAGTGGTAATGAGGACTCTACTGGAGCCAGAGCGGAACTCCCTCATGATCAAGTCTCTCTCCTTCTGGTCCATGTCACCGTGCTGAAAGTCGAGAGCGGAGAATACAAGCGAGACAAAGACGTGACCAGAGTGTTACACAGCTAGAACAGCCACAATCAGGTTCTTCACACTCAACATCATTGCATTATTTTCACTACAACCTTGTGGTTTATAGCCTCAACCCCAGAGTAACGGGGCTTTCACAGGCTCAAGTAAACGTGCAAAACCCCAAAGTTATCTCGTTAAACCACTGTAAATGATGGGTGGTGCATGTGGAGGCCCTTACCAGAGCAGACACGGTGAAGTCTCTGGCGTGCATCTTCTCGGTCAGCCAGTCCACTTTCCTCCTCGTGTTGATGAAGATGACCGCTTGTGTGATGGTCAGAGTTTCGTACAGGTCACACAGCGTGTCCAGCTTCCACTCCTGAGGACCACCACCAGGTCAGACACAGCACTTTGTACATCTGGGCACATTATACTCCGTTGCCTATTGCTATTGTTAGCACAACTAGCTTAAACTAATGTTTGGACTGTAGTGCTTACAGAGAGGTTCTTGTTATTTAGCCTACCCCCATAGATAGAAACTAAACCGTTCAACAGCATCCCAAACCACATCTATCATAAGAGATCACAGGGGACTCATGTTTGCCGACTGAACTCCACGTCAACTAGAAGCCGTTTCCCCACCTCTTTCTCCACGTTGATGTAGAACTGACGGATGCCCTCAAGGGTCAGCTCCTCCTTCTTCACCAGGATTCTGACAGGTTCACGCATGAACTTCTTTGTGACTTCCAACACGTCAGCTGGCATGGTGGCCGACAGGAGGACAACCTGAACACAGACGAGGGAGACGGTTAGAGCTTCAGACTTAGCTGAACAGTGCATCCAGTCATCTTAATAAAAGATACAATATAAACATTTCAAGGGTAAAACTGAATGTAATCCGCCAATTAGTTGTCAGTCAAGGACTTGAGCCCAGCTACAGTGGAGGGCAGATAGGCTTCTCTACCAAGGAACATTCAGTCCTTCACCAACACTGCAGATGGGAGGAGAGGGAACCCTGGACCGCACACAAACCTGACACCTGCTAGTCTGACGTAAAGCCTTAGGTCTTACCTGTGTGCTGCTCGCAAGTTTCTGGAAAATCTCATAGATCTGGTCCTTGAACCCTCGACTGAGCATCTCGTCAGCCTCGTCCAACACAAACATTTTGATGAACTTGGAAGCTGCAGGAAAAAAAAATAATGGCATAAATGGATAAGAACACGACACGTTTAACGCTCTCATGCACGTGGTCAGTGTTGATTGGTTAGGGTGCTGCATTCAGAGTAGTGATGTATGATCACGTCTCTGTAGCCCTGCTGCGCTGAGGACTCAGGCCGACAAAACGCCGACCAAAGCAACAACACAGCAGCGGTTTACAGAGTCAGCTGACACGCATGGGTTTCATCATTATACAGCAGGTCATGTTTCGCTCTCACTCAATTCCCCATGCAGGAGGCCACATTTCTAGGATTGCATGTTGAGTATTTCATCCACACATATATATATATATATATATATATATATATATATATATATATATATATATATATATATATATATATATATATATATATATATATATATATATATATATATATATATATATATATATATATATATATATATATATATATATATATATATATATATATATATATATATATATATATATATATATATATATATATATATATATATATATATATATATATATACATATATATATATATATATATATATATATATATATATATATATATATATATATATATATATATATATATATATATATATATATATATATATATATATACATATACATATATACATATATACATATACATATACATATATACATATATACATATATATATATATATATATATATATACATATATACATATATATACATATATATATATACATATATATACATATATATACATATATATACATATATATATATATATATATATATATACATATATACATATATATATATATACATATATATATATACATATATATATACATATATATATACATATATATATATATATATATATATATATATATATATATATACATATACATATACATATATATATATATATATATATATATATATATATATATATATAGTGTAAAGTTGTATAACTATGAGTCAATCATCTTTAAATTTATTTGAGAAACCAATTCAGTTAGGACTTACAGAGGTTCTTGCGATTCAACATGTCAAAGACACGGCCTGGGGTTCCCACCACAATGTGAGGAGATTCGAGCTGGAGCTTCTGGGATTCACTGCGAACGTTGGTCCCTCCGATACAGGCATGGCAACTGGCTCCCATGTAGTCACCCAGGGCCAGCACCACCTTCTGGATCTGAATTTCAAAGAAACACAAGTGCGTTTTAAAAAACAAAACGACCTAAAACTGTAAATCCATGAATTGCTAACAAACAAAGCACGTCATAGGCTGCCTGCTGGATCTGGACTGAGGTTGTACTGTTTGTCTCCATGTTGGACTTATTGTCTTCCAGGTAGACCGTTGTCATGTCTGGCAGTTCAGCTTAACTGCAGGAGCCACACCAATATTCAAATTATAAATCTTTAAGTGGTTTTGATGCGCTGTATCGAATAGATTGAAGATTCGCAACACATTTCTTAGAAACATTTGAACGTTGTGCTTTTTATATAAACCTGATATTTTTGCAGTTTCAGATAGAGCTACACGCATCAGTTTCCCCTATATTCATAGAGTTATGAACAACTTTCTGTTCCACACAGAACAGACGAGTGAAGTTAGTACTAAAAAATAAAATTAAAATAATTTAAACTCAACCTGAAAAATCACTACTCAAATTGACGGTTGTGCTTTATGGATTAATTTCCCCCCCGGTGGATGACATCTTAAAATATGACTAACATTTAGAGCACAATTTCAAATCAATAGCCTTTGAATCTATATTCAAAACAGAAATGTGATACAGCCCTAGTTTTGAGCATATTAAGACTCTTTCCATCAGGGTTAATCATCTGCAAGTTAGCCATAAAACAGGAAGTCTCTACCTATGATAGAACTGGTGCTGTGCAAGCATTAGATTTAATTTGAAACCAAACGCATTGAATCAGAACAAGACGTTAGTAGATTGGGCACATAATGAGTCCCTGCCTCCTCTTGATCGCCCTCCAGGTGTTTTATACACAGGTAAAGTATGCTGATGACACCTTTAATTAAGAAGCAGGATGGTGCTGCATTCAGAGTAGTGATGTATGATCACGTCTCTGTAGCCCTGATGCGCTGAGGACTCAGGCCAACAAAACGCCGACCAGAGCGACAACACAGCAGCGGTTTACAGAGTCAGCTGACACGCATGGGTTTCATCATTATACAGCAGGTCTCCTGACTTAGCGGCTGTCACCATGTATTAGTATTAACGGCCAGACATTAGGTATGTTATGGCCTGAGCAACCGATTACACTTTACAAGCTGGTCTCCTATCACCTCATATTCAACTGAGCTCAAACACAAGTTTTGATCACTTTTTAAGCTCAAATACATGTTTCAGCATGCACCATTTATTACAAGTGTGGAGTTCTCTTCTTATTAATTAAAAACAGTCAGATGTGATCCAGTTTGGCTGACTTCCCCAGTACTGAGGAACTACTGGAGGGGAAGTTTGAAGAAAACAAGTTTGTACGTCAAATTGATTGCAACACTGGTTAAGCCTGTGGGACAAGATAGTGTTTAAATGTCTTTAGTCTCAACTGAAATAAATGAAACCTTGCAGTGTGATTTATGTTAACGGCAACTACAAAACTACTCGGGGTGACATTTTGACTGCCAGTGAACTGAGCACAATACTTTGAGATTTCAGAGACAACATTATCAGATTTGTTGAAACTAAGCAAATATTTCCATTGGTTTATTAGCCAAAAACAAACTTTTCAACATACAATCTCTGTAGGTTTCCCCCCACACTGTTATGTGACGTTAGCCTACCTGCTGAGCCAGCTCCCTAGTGGGAGCCAAGACCAGAGCCTGGGTGCTTTTCATCTCCACATCAATCTGCTGAAGGATGGAAATGGCAAAGGTGGCAGTCTTCCCAGTGCCAGACTGGGCCTGAGCGATCACATCATATCCTAAAAAACAAAAACAGTATTACAAGAGTTTCATTCACTGTGGTGCACAGGAAAAATATAAAACTGCCTCGATCTGTCCCCTCACTTGATTAACTGCAAGGGTGGCGACGGTTTTATCAACCCATGGCGCTCAGGTGACTTCCTCAGCCCAATATAGATAGACAATAAATACCAAACTGTGTTTAAATTGACAGGAGAACAACGGCCTATATTAAGAAAAAAACCTAACATGTATAACAACATGGCTCATCAATGATCTGCAATTAGTATTGGTGGCAAAAAAAAAAAAAAAAAAGGTTCATAAGATGGGTTTTTAAGTTAGTGTTTCAGTTAACTCAAGGAGTGAATGATAGAATATTTCTCAATATTTTAGGTACGGTATGTTGAGGAACGACGCTGTGATAGTGAGGATGTCTCCAGTAAGAGGCCTTACTTACCCTTGATACAAGGCATAATGGCTCTCTGCTGGATAGCAGAGGGCTTCTCAAAACCATAGGCATAAATTCCCCTGAGCAGAGCCTCGCGCAGGTTCATCTCATCAAAACTGTCCGTGATCTCATTCCAGTTGCTCTGCAAGGTGGAAAGACAAACACATAACATTGAAAGCTGTGGACTCAAATGTGATTGTCACAACAAAAAGCAAGGGGGTTCCTTACACTACCTAGATATACAATTGTTCTTCGCCTTACAACTAGATAGGAAATTTCACTCTAGTAAATAAAACATCTTCAGTACCACTGTTACAGGGGACTCACCTCAATGATGCCATCTGGCTCCATGCCCTCTGGGCCATTGTCTCTGTGAACGAGAATACAATAAAGTCATTGTTCTTCCGTCCGCCACAGAAAAAAAACATAATTTTCATCACCTCTCCATTTTAATAGAAAATCAAAAGCTTCGGAATGCGAGTGATTAATAAAAATCGGCTTATCGGAACATTCCCATGCTCGTCGACTCTTCACCGAAACCAGATTACACAATACATTCTTTCTCGTTAACAAATTTCATTTTGTCAGACACTTATATATTAAAGTATTTCACTGGTCACACAATACCTTCGAAACATTGAAATCGCTTTTTATCTTAACTGCTAGATAAACGTTTAGCCGTTCAATCCTTGTGCTTTTAAGCAAACTCCTTTCTTTTTTTACACGCGTCCGCCATTTCTACTGCATACATTCAAGATGGTCGTTCTTCCAGTAGGGGTGTAACAGTCGGAAGCGAGTCGAGTGGAATAGCGGCCTAGCAGCGTAAAATGTCGGCTAATTATCTATAATACGACTTATGAATACTATGGCCAAGACATGGTTCTAATTTCAATGCGATAAGATGGTGATAATATTTTTTTTAATGCTCTGCTGGCTGTAGCGCACGGTCCGACATAGCCACTGCTAACAGGCCCGTTTGTATGTGGCCTTTTATTGGAATTGTCCAGTCAGCGAAACACATTACCGATGCGTGTACGGACACAAATCACGTATTTGTTCACGGGGGTAGCATATGCTATCATGCTAGCATCCACTAACCTCTCCCAGCAGCAGTTAGCGGCCTACGCTAACCGCATTGTCCGAGCGCCCGTTAGCACTACCGCGGCCATGTGCGCCCGTCGTACGAAAAGAACAAATTATTCTACATTTCTGCCCCCAGACCTCAAAGTGCCTTACTCTACTATATCATAGACCGCGAATTACACCATTACAATAAAATAAGTAATTTATTAACAGGCTAAGACCGACGGAAACCGAAGTATAAAATTGTGGCCTAAAGCAGGCGCGTTCACGTGCTACCCGAGGCGCCGGTTGACATTTAATTTTCCTCGGATCCGTTTCAGCTCTAACGCCACCATTGTGCCACCAAATTAACGTTTTAATTAAATTTATGGAGCAACATATATACAATCAACGTAAAATAGCAACACGTAACGCGAGTTCGTCGTATAATTTAATGAAATGTGAAGACGTTGGTCCGAGGCAGGCTATCGACAGGCCGAACTGTTAGTAGAGCACAGAAATCTCAAGATGCTCCGTTTTAGTGTCTACTTTTACAAGATTCATCGATAACAAAGACTAACGTATCGACGAAAATGAGTTTCTAAAATTCTGAACCGCAGAACGCCGGTAAAACCATAAAACCTTTCCTTACCTATTATCATATTCAGCCGACATTATTCCAAAGAAAGAAACTGCGGCAGAGATGTCTTATATACGTCGACAACACACAAAAAGGCCTTCTCATTGCAACAAACCGCCGTCATTTACCCGTAGTCCCGCCCACGGACACTAGTGATTGGTCGGTTTGTACGTCATATATAAGTAGGCGGGGTGTAGAGTCTAACGTAGCGCACGATTGACTTGCTGTTAGCATGCCAGGGGGGCGGTGTTTAACTTTTATAAGGAAACTGTACCAAAGGTAACAACGCTTTTTTCACCCGCGCTACGCTGGTATTTGTTTTTAAGCCCCTCATTCTTAGTTCAGCCTTTCGTCAAGGCGGAGAAAAAACCCTTCCCAACGGTTGATTTTTCTGTGTTCTTCTGAACCCATTCTTATACAGACTATGTCTGAATCACATTCCTTGTAAATTAGTGACATCTCATAGCCAAGGATGTAATCTGAACAATGTGAAACAGTTTGGATCAAAGGTGTGCATGAGTCACAGTGTAGTCATCTGTAGCACATTTCAACACAATTTTTGAGGGAGAAGTGCTGTATTTTATAGAACATGACCCACTTATTCCTACTGGAGCAGTTGTTCCAACTTGGATTTAATATCCTAATTAATGACAATTGAACTCACGGACGGAGCCAGGATCTCAGAAATACAGAGGTCAAAGTGTCCAAGCAAGATCTGTAAATCTATATCTGTAGTTTTTGGATTTGAGTTGTTCATGTTAACTTATATTATTGGACCGTCTAGGAATAACGTGTCTGGATTTTGAAAACAGACATAGTGCTCCTTTAAGCAAAGGTAGCGAACCCACACTTGGTCCTTGATTTAAAATGTCATGCAATTGAAAAAAAAAAAAAAGTGTTATTAGTAAAATGTACTTTAAGTATCACAGGTCCTAACGTTCTGTAATTCCAAATAAATGAATGTGTAGTGTAGCATTCTACTGTTGAAGTAACAATGCATCATATTTTAAAGGCCCATCATGTGTTTATGTAAACTGGCAAAGTAGCTCGTACCTAAATTGAAATTCCTAAGTATAAGTGTGTACTTAAGAACAGCGAATGAATGTACTTTGTTCCATCCCACTATGGATAACATGTACATCACGTCAGCCCATCCAGGAGCATGAATCAAACGCACAATCCCTTGTTTGCCGCATATTTTTATTTCCAGCAACCATAATGCATTGTAGAAGATATATAAAACTGTCAAGTCTGTTGCATCAACTCCTGTTTGAAAAAAAACAACAAAAACAAAACAAAACACACAGCTATCAACAAATTTGTTTTTTTGTTATAAAAAGAAGAGGAGGGTGCTGTAACTCCGTTGGGACCGGACTCCATCCGTCGTGGTCCTCGCCAAAATGGCTCTCAAACTTCCAAAGAAATACCAACAACAGGATCTCCTTTGAACTTTTCCCCCCCGAAAATAACTCAAATTAGTAGTCCTCCTTTTAACATCTTTTGTTTAAAGCAAGAAGCATATCAACACGTTTACCGACGAGATAAAACAGGAAAAAAAGATAAATGCAATGTAAAGATACCCCCTTTCTTTGGGCCAATGTGTCATCCTGGCTGGTTTGGGCAGATGCAGATCCAGTCTCCCACATGAAGGCGTGTTTTATGGGGACGAGTGATGGAGGCAGACGGCCAATATGTGGCATGTCCCATGGATGTAAATTCATTTTTTCCCTTAAAAAAAATAATAAAGGGAAAATGCACTAGAATGGCTCTTCACACTCCGAAGGTGTTTTCTGATGTCAATATGGCAGCGCGTTGAGTTCCACTCTCACTTTAAATCCATCCAAACATCCTGTAGGAAATTGTTA
The DNA here is from genome assembly GCF_023349555.1 of Cebidichthys violaceus. NCBI lineage: Eukaryota > Metazoa > Chordata > Actinopteri > Perciformes > Stichaeidae > Cebidichthys > Cebidichthys violaceus. The sequence goes on along the minus strand of NW_027176361.1, from coordinate 11,121,841 downwards.
AACGAATATCATACATTGGAAAAACATTATGTGCCAACTAGACGGATGGACTCGTCGTCATGACGTCGGCCGTAGCATGGGGAAGTGTAGTTTATCTTTCTTTTGCTGAGAGTTTCACACGTGGAACACAACACAATGGACTGGATGGAAGGCGTGTACATCCGCTGGTACTATTTAACCACAAGCTTACGCAGACTGGTTCAAATCATTCGGCAGGGGGAAAATAGTAGTCAGGTCGGACCGACTGCGGCCCAAAGTCTTCATCTGGACCGTATCCTTCAGACGTCTTCATGCTCAAGGTGGACTACGATAGGATGGAAGATAAGCACGTTCCCAAAACGGAAGCTAGTCTTGGCCTCTGTCAACCACAAAGGAATAACCATGACATGGAAATGAAATCAAGAGTTCTCAAAAAAGAGTGGAGAGAGGGAAGCAGAGAGGGGGAAAAAAAAAAGTGAAACAATGACATCACCTACAACAGAAGAAGTCGTTTCTCTGGATGTTGGCAGAGAAGAAAAAAAAAAAAAAAAAAAAAGTTTTTTTCAATGAAAAGTTTCTCTCTCCGTCTGTCTTTTTTTTTTTTTCTTCCCCCAGTCAATCGTTTGCTCCACTCGCCCTCTTCTTGTCATATCATTGTCCCTCCATCTTGTTAGGGTTGGGGGTGGGAGCAGGTGGAGATGGCGGGCGGGGCTGGGGGGGTGGTGGGTCACAGGGTGAGCTTGCAGTGACAGAGTTCTTTGTACATTTGCCTCCTCAGCCGCGGCATATCCTGCTGGCCAAAGATGAAGGGCTGACCTAGGGCCAGACACTTGCAGTACTGCAGGACGGAGGAGGAGGGGGGGGGGGGGGGGGGGGGGGGGGGGGTCAAAAAGAAAAAGGAGAAAGAAGAAGTTATTGGAGGAGGAGCAGAGTCACGACGACACAAGTCGGTGGGCGTGTGTTCCTACGCGTTCGTACAAACAGCATCAAACGCTGAGGGCTCAGAGAAACTGAACCACGCTGCACATCTGGAGGAACTCACCTGTAGCACAAAAGCCCCGCAGTCGCTGTCGTTGTTCTGACGACCCACATTCTGCAACAAGCACACGACATATCAGCCAGCAGCAACAATAAGGACCCACTTTGAGGGAGCGAGTCACCTAATTCTGTGTCAAAGTTAGAAAAAATGTAAAGAAAAAAAATAAAAACGAGCAAACAAAAAAGCATCTCACCATTTTGAAAAAGCCCTTCCATCCCGTCAAAAAGTCTTGCTGGTCTTTTTTGATGGCCTCCGCTTGCAGATACTTATAAATGTGCTGGAAACAACAACAACAAGTGATTCTATCAAACTACATTTAGAACAGCGACACAAAAACACTTTAATAACATCAAAAAACAAGACCCAAATATGATCATCAATGACCTTTTAGATTGAAGAGCACTCCAATGTAATACATTAGATTATAGCGATGGAAACATGATATAGTGAGTTTATTTGATTAGTCCACCCAAAGGCTGCAGGTGGACCGTTTGATTATTTTAAGGCGTTTGCATTGATTCCATTATCTTTTCATCTATTTTACATATGAGGCATTCAGCAGAGGCTGTGTCCTCTGTGGTTTTAAACCCACTATCACACGTTTTATTTTCCAACACTGGCCGTCTGACAGGACATATGATGTAATCCCTATCGTGAAGTGGTGAATCTGCTGAAGGACCCTCTAGCAGAAGGCCTCGGCACTGCCGTCTGGTCCTACCTTTGGGCAACGTCTGTTGAGAGTCCGCTGAGAGTCGAAGTAAGTGATGGCTCGACGCGGAATGTCGACACTGACCAGTGACCAGTGGACCTCCAGGTGGATGGGGATCAACAACAGATCCTTCTGAAAGATGTCAACCTGGGAGAAGGGGAGTAAGCAGAGAGGAGAGAGAGATAACGGATGTCAAGTTATCAGAAGTTGATGTTTCGTGTGTGTGTGTGTGTGTGTGTGTGTGTGTGTGTGTGTGTGTGTGTGTGTGTGTGTGTGTGTGTGTGTGTGTGTGTGTGTGTGTGTGTGTGTGTGAGACCGCCTGCTTAACTGATGTCCTCTCTGGAATAAAACTGCGTAAGCCGGCTTTGTCCACAACTATTATTCCCCCGTAATTCTACGGACTGTACGATAAAAAGCTTGAGCCCATCAACAGACCAATTCAAACACAAATATTGGGGTCTGAGGCTCCTTTGAAATGATTGACAGGCTTCATATTTACGTAAAGAAAGCACAAATGTCTCGCATTGCTCCCCGACAACACTTACATTTTTCGTCCACCGTTTGACCCCGTCGTAGCCTTTTGTCCTCAGCTTATCATAAAAGAAGCTGTTGAAAAAGTGAACCTGAGGGGGAGAGAGCAGAGAAACAGACGGATGAGGGGTTTCACTCGGGTTTCGACACAGATCCATGAAGCCGCTCTCATGGCTCCTGTTGCTCCTGGATGATCTGCTCTTTGTGACACGAACAGATCATTAGCCCAGATGTCCTTATCGTGTCTCCTGTCTCACACGCTCTCTTGATTGCGTTTTTCAAATGATGTATTTTTAAGAAGACATTTCCATGTAAATGCGACGAGACTCTAATGGGTTGTAATTTAGGCTTTGTTGTCATTCAACCTTCCTTTTCATTCCAGCTGAGACCGGCTGACAGTCACATGTGACGCATAACCGAGGATGGAGGGCGCTAGAGGACGAGTAGACGTCATCCTCTGGGGACCACGAGTGTCTCCATCTGACCGACAGACAGACGAGTCCCTGGAGCCGGGCCACTAGCACGGCTATAAAGCTGCACCCTCAGTGTTGAACATGTTGATTGTTAAGTTCATCGCAAGAAATCAATCATCTAAAAAGTTATTCTTTTTCTCCTCTGCTTTAGGATATACCGTCAACTTTGGCGTGTGAACATATTATTGAATTATTGCAGTAAGTTTGATCTAATAAATAAACAAATGGTTTTGTTGCAGGAGCGTCCCCCCTTGAGGCAGTTTCGACAACTAGTTCCATTTTTGGTATTTCTTTTTGTATTTCCTTACCTTCTCGGGCACAGAGTCCATGACCAGGTCACCGTACATGTTCATAATCTGAATCAAACACACAACAAAAAAAGGGGGTTAGCCTATTTAAAGAAGCATCTTAAAAAGTGACTTTTCTGATCAGTGACTAGAAAGGTAAGTATTTCACGTTTAGTCCATTTATTGGTATAAAAGAGCATCTGCACCACCTGACATTCTGTCCTGGTCTGTAAACACTAGCGTTTGGCCGTAGGTCTGACGACTGTATCGATCTCACTACGAGGAGGAGGAGGAGCTGCCCTGAACCTGTATTATTGAAACTAAGTCCAATCAGGAACACCCCCTCTGATAAAAGGTCGGGTCAAGACTCCTGTGAAGGTCGCTGTGGTGCGTCCTCGCTCTTCAGAGCAGAAAGAAAAACACCGAAAAGTGCTTTAAAAAGACAAATGGTCCCGTCTTTGTAAAAATCCTAAAGACATGTTAACAGTGCTTTCATCTGTGAACTATTTTTGACATCACGACATGCGCCTGGTTACATAAATGTGCATGAAAAAAAAAAAAGAAAAAAAAAAGAGACTAATTTCAAGAAACTCATGAGCACATCTGAGGCCAAACACAAGATTAAGTGTTGACTCTTTGTGGAGAAAATCAGTTTCACAGACGTGACTATTAAATCGACTAATCGCTTCGTCTGCCCTACAAGCGTTTAGCGGCCCCGGTGGAGGTCCTTGCTATCGCGGTGTAGCGAGTGTGTGGCGCTGCACCTGGTCGTTGAGCCAGTTCTGTCCATACAGAGTGCCCAGGTCGTCCATGGTCAGCACGTGGCGTTTGTAGTTGACTCTGAACGTTTTGGCCAGGGCGGATCCCGACGAGCGCTGGAAGGACTGTATTAGGTGCTGCACCACTGCTTTCCTAACACACAACAGAGCACACACACACACACACACACATACATTGGTACATGTCACACATCACACTGAATGTATTCGGCTTTAATGGAAAGTTAGGGAGACCGATGTGCGATGACGACTGGAGAAAATAAATGATTATAGATTTTTTTTAAAAGACTCGTATGACATTTGAGGATTCTCTGTACGAATGAAATGGTCATTTTACCGGAGTGACAGTAAAACATTTGTGAGCGCGCTGCTTCAGTCACTGGAGTTAGTCGACTGACTGACTGACCTGTGAGGCTGTGAGAAGCTCTCGCTGAAGATGTCCTGAAGCTTCTCCACGATGTCGTCCACGTGGATGGGGATCAAACTGCCGTACTGCTGTAGGGACTCTTCGAGAATACCTTGACAGAAGACATTAAAAAAAATAAAAAAGGTATCAAACCATCATCTTAGCACGTGTTCCTAAAATCCAGAAGTCGGCGGACATGAGCGGCCAGCCAGAGCCTTGCGGTCCGTACCCGTCACACAGCTCATGTGTTCCTCAGTAAGGGCCAGCTCCACGGGTTTGACCTCCATGTCCCGCCTCCCTCGGTCCTCCTGCTTGTCTGGGGAGCAGCCGTTCATCAGCTCATCTGACGGAGAAAAGGAACCACATCACATGCACACGTTTCTTATTTTTCGTCTTTGCAGATAGCTTTCACTTCTCAGCGATCTGGTGTGTGACGGTGCAACTCAACTCTGTTAAGACGATTTTGTTAAAAACCGAACTATCTTTGTGAGCCGTTTGTATTTTTGACCCACTCTGTTTCTCTAGCCTTCTTCAGAAGCGAGTAGTGTATGTCAGTACCTCTCTCGGACTCCGTGAACCTCTCATCGTTGCTGTCGTCCTCTTCGTCGCTGTATGGCGACTGCCGAGACCTTTTTGTCCTCCTCTGCTTGCCGTACTGACCGTGCCGCTGCCCTCTGCGGCAGCCCTGGGAGCCCACCCACTGCGCCCGCTGGCGCCAGTTCTTCCAGTGCTTGGTGAGCCGAAACCCAACGCCTCTGTGGGAGCGCAGACGCTGCCAGCGCCGGAGCCTCCGCTGAGCCCTGTACTTGCTCAGGTGGGACCTGAACAAGTCCCCCGCTGCGGCCTGGGAGACGGCGTCCTCTGCGGGGACGTCGCCGCCGTCGCCGCCGTCCGCCTCCTGTTGTGGTCCATGATGTTGGTGTTGTTGCGAGTGAGGGTGCTGCGTGAACTGGGAGGGAAATTCTGGGATCTCCCACTCCAGCTCCGCCTGGTCTCCTTCATCTCCCACCTCGTCCTCCTCGTCCTCCTCTTCTTCTTCATCTTCTTCTTCTTCCTCCTCATTGTTATCCCAACCCTTGCCTTCAAACTCTACCTCATCCTCACCATCCAGATTGTTTTCTTCTTCCTCATCGCCCATTTCCTTGATCCTGCCCATCCCATCCTCCTCGTCGTCGTCGTCGTCTTCCTCCACATATTCGCCTGTCCACACCTTCTCTTTCTGGCCCAGTCTGAGGTGCATGGGGCTGGGTACACTGTTGCCTGACACAGGGACTATGAGGTGGTCTCCAGGAATCCCACCTAAACACAAACATGAGCAGTGATCAACTATGTCAGCTGGGTTCAACCATGCGTCATCATGATCCCAATTGATAAAAAGGCGGCAAAAAAGCGCCATCAGGGATCTATGAAGCTATGAATGCTCCTCCCTTTTGTGCCGATCCGATCCGTGGCTTAAATCCCTGACACGGTCCCAACCGTGACTTTTTGATCCGTTGCACCCCTAACGTCTGAATGAGTGTGTGATCATCTGAAGCTATGACTCGTTGTGTTTTTGCTACCTTAGAATGAACCCTTCATATCTACATAGGGAGGAGGTCTCATTCACACCACGGTGTCGTAATTAAACATTAACGGTGGAAATGTCAAACATGAACATATCCCTGACGGAAGAAGACGGGATTAAAATGCAGTTTAAAAAATTTTAAAAATCACCGCTAGATACCACTAAATCCTACACACTGCTCCTTTAATACTGCTGTAGTTCATTTCACACACACACACACACACACACACACACACACACACACACACGAACAGACATCACAGAGCAGCAAATCATAACGGGAAGAAAATGGAACGATGAAATGTTTGGCATATATGCTTGTAAAGCAAATAATAATAACAATAATAATAATAATAATAATAGACAATTATTATTCTGTCGATTGACTAAATTATCAAATTTCAGTTCCACTTTAGTTCCTTGTAAATTCTGAATGCTTGACTTGATCTCGTAAAATGTAGTGTTGGTGAGAATAAATCTAGTTGTATGAAGGAAATATTTTCAACGACATCGATATCAGAGATGAATTATGAGCTGTTAACAATACCTCTAGTAGCTTATAATACATTATTAAAACTACTAATGACAAGATTTGATCCATAAAAATACAATCTTTTATTTCCTTATCATTTCATCGTGTGTTTTTATGAGGGGAAAAAACACGAGCGATGACTATAACAAAGTAAAAGGATAATTTTTGATGGTTTACAGACATCAGAGTGGTTGAAATTATATTTTGAACGGTGGCAAAAAAAAATAGTCCGGAGCCTTGTAGACCAGCTGCTATAATCTAACAACAATATGAATCAGCAATGATCATCGGGAAAAAAATTAAATGTGAGCAGGGATCTCTAAAAGTTATATTTGCTCCCTTTTGACTTTTGTGCTGATCCGATCCGTAACACCACTATCTGACACCAAATTTGGATTTGATCAAATGTTATCGAAACCCCAGCCACCAGCAGTGAAGTGCCTACCTCCTCCTGTGTCGTCCTGCCCCACAGCGGTCAGACCCAGGTCTCCCTGCCAGCGGTTCTGGGCCAGGCTACCGCCACTGTCTCGCATTCTCCACGGACAACCCACGACCTGCGCCAGCTCGTCACCTGCAAACAGCAACGGACTTCACTTCCTGTATCAATGCAGCATGCTAGTTACCTTTGGAGTGAATGAGACCGTGACACTAGTCACAGTCATTTATTTGTATACATTATATTTCTCCTCCATTAAGTGCATCACCACATCCCTAATCCAAATAGATCTTATTTAACAAAACAAAAAAGGTCAAGTTAAAATCCCTTACAAGCTGCCCTCACACAAGCTGCGTGTATTCATGGTACGGGTGAAGGAGTGAGGAAAGAAGCCTCATTTAGAACCTCACTCTGGGTTCACTCACACAGTGGTGAGCAAGCCTCAGGTGTGATCCCTCATACTTTAACCTGCTCTCCAGCAGCGGATCACATCTTCAAACAGGTGTGCACGAGGCAAAACGCCTCGTTTACGCTTGAAATGTCTACAGACTGTGCAAGCCACTAGCATGGCGTCAACATATGCCCAGCGAAGAAGAAGAAAAAGAAGAAGAAGAAAAAGAAAAAGAAGAAGAAGAAGAAGAAGAAGAAGAAGAAGAAGAAGAAAAGTGGCACAGTGTGTGAAAAACGATCCATTTAACTGGACGTAATAATACTTGTGAGATGCAAACCGCTGCTTGCTAATCAGGCAGCTCCAAAAACACTCCATCAAAGCACCTCTCGTGCCTTATAGTGACAAGTCATTATTACTGCTTGTTTTGCCAGCTGTAGACCTTCAAACGGAACCATTGCAACACGTTAATTCACTAACAACACGGGGTTGCTTTGATGTGAATGTAAGCCTTCTGGTCTTACTATCACAAGCCTGATTATATGTCGTCCAGTACACATGTCCCTGTCCCTACACAGGCAGGAGACCTGCTCTGTTAACGCCGGGCATCTTGTTACCATGTGCACCTGGTCACAGAGCGGACATGTAATTTAGCTCGCTAGCCTAGCCCGGGTAAGACTATAACAGAGTACCGGGGAAAACTGTTATTTTCTACGGTGTATAATGCGGTGCGGCCTGTGTCCTGTGCAAGATTCTTTTGAGAAAAGCGGCTCTGTGATGAGGACAATTCTTTCCGGTGCAGGAAATAGTCCTTGCCAATGCTAGCTTGTGCGCGTTGAGCGCTAGCAGCATCACCGTCATAGATTCACCCCTTAAAACCCAAATAAAAATTGCATTAATTGCAAACCTCGATTATTCCGCAACCATGCGCAGCCAACGCCATTGCGCCACCATTAATAACAGTCTAAAATAACAAGAGTTCTTCAATAATCCGTTGTCTATCCGTGCTAACATGCTAGCTGGTTAGCCATGTTGTCGTTAGCTAGCTAGGCGTTAGATACCATGTTAGCAATAACATAATAAAACGCCCGGCTTACTGCGTTTCTTGCATAGCTAGGTGTTGTAAAAGCATCCTTACCGTTAGCCTGCAGATTTATATGAATGCGTGTCCAGCTGCGTCCGACTGAATGTTGGGCGTGTGTAATTTTCTGTGGGTATCGAACCAAAACAAATGCTAATTGGTGTTAAACCTCATTCAATGAAGTCAGGTGTGCAGCAGCCAGATGTCACCTCCTTGCGAACTTTGATTTCTTTGAGGTCTTCCGGTTCAGAGACAAACGCAAACGCTCTACGGGAACGGTGGACTGCAGTTTACGATGGACATGAAATCGACAGGAAGAATCTATTTCAATTGATATGGTCTGTGTGGAACGAGGGATGAGCTGAGCCGAATCACTGCAGATTGTTCGCTCTCATGTGAACTAACCAACAAGTCCGTCGCGCAGCAATGGCGTCACACAGAGTATGTTTTAAGGGTAGCCTTTCGTTTCTGACCCCTAATTTCAGTCTATTGCAAAAAAAAACAACCTTACGCAATGAACACATTATTTTAACGGGTTGAATAAGGTGGGTGACACACAATCAGCGTTATTTGTGATTTATTTTGTTAAGTTGTTCCTTGTTTTCTGCAAAGTTTGTAATACAATGAATCATGCAATTCTTTTGAATTCCCTGATATATTGTAGTCTTCTATTTGAATTTGGGGATGCGTTCATGAAAGTTCTGTGTTTTACCAAAATATCAGCTGTGCTACTAAACTCAAACACTACCAAAAGATTCATAGACAGCTTTGTTCCCTTGACCTTCAAAGCTAATAAAGAACTTAGATAATCGGCGCCTCTATTATTGTTGAACTTATATTATAAATTGTAAACCTCTATATGCCAATAGATTAAACATTTGTTTAACTGACATCATCTCGATGGAACAATCAGGATTTATTTGAAATCTGCACACTTCTGATCTTTTTTTGCCTTTTTTTTTGTTGTATTTGATTACTCATATTTTGTTAATGAAGAGCCTAATTCTGTCCCTTAACTTTCATAAGACCTTTTATACTTTAGAGGAGGCTTCTATTTAAGAGACTCTTCATTACGTTGGTTTCGGTCACTTCAGAAACATTTTACAATGATACCAACAGTAGTGTTTCCTTATCAGAGGGTCAACTCTCCCAGATGTGTCTTTACCAGATGATTAAGAGATGTCTGTCCAGTGTGACCTTATGCTGGCTACCAAAATGCTGAACCTATTTACCATCCAGAATCAGAATCGGTTTATTCCCAAGTACGTTTGCACATACAAGGAATTTGTCAGGATGAACTCGGCTAAAAGCGGAATATTGTGCATGATTCATGGAGAGCACTCAAGGTTGTGTGCATGGCCCCCAGGCTCCCACCTTGGTGCCTTGACCAATGACTCTCAGGAATGCCATCAGAAAGATCGCTCTGTAATGTAATAATGTAATGTAAAGAAGGTCTAAATGAACTGCCCTGCAGTCACAGGCACTTGAATATAATGACAGACCTCTTCTCATTCCTACAATCTACTTTAAGTGAGACTTCGTTTGATTCATTCTAATTTACACTGTAAGAAAATTGAGATTTTTTAAAAATGTAAAGGTTTAATGTGTGTAGATGATTCATAACATCCTCTATAAAGTGTTAGTAAATGATTAAGAACATATTTAGATGTGCATTATTCATGTATTTATGTATATAATGATTTAGATATGCACTAATGGTTAGGGACTATGTTAATACATGCTTTATAAATGTGTATTAATACTGCAATGCATGATTAATTCAGGTAGTTACTAGTCATATATTAAGTATTTTGTGTGACCTCATCTAAAGTGTGGACTATCTATGCTTTACAAAGCATTTATAAATGACATTGAAAGGCCATCAGTGCCTCAAAACCCACAGAAGTCTGTTATCTTCTCAACAGAAAAGACAAAAAGACAAAACGCAAAGTCATCTGGAAGATATCAATATTTATTACAAGATGCAAACAATGTAATGAAAATACAAACCTCTCAGCCATTCATTCATATAAAAAAAAAACAGAACAAACAGATTCTCCTTCAGGAGAACATGGCTGGATTGATAGATAATAGGTGAGATGAGACTTAAAATGTCTAGAGAATAATAACAGATCGACAGGAGTGTTTGTTTGGAGGGATTTACTTTTTTAATTTCCAAATCTTTCCCAATTGACATGAATTTGTAGTATTGATCAGTTTTTACTACATTTGTACCAATATTGTACAGAAAACTCTTGCATTTTAATACATGTATTTGAGGGGTAATTTGTATTTTGTATCAAAATACATTTTGATGTATTTTTGCCCATCTCTGGCTACAGACACGCATCAGTGACGTCAGTGACGTTCGCGCGTTCGTTCGCGCGTCACTGACGAGGTTGACAGCTTACTTAAGCAGATCTGTGCACTTTCTCACTTTGCATTTGGACTTCACAAGAGTTGACCTGCAAAACAAAATCTACTGAAGAAATGCACTTGTCAAAGAAGAGCTGCAGCCTGGTAATACAAACTAAAGTCATGTTTTTCCTTATTTATTAACGTCTCTAAAATCGCTAAAGCTTCCTCAGTAGCAATTTTCCTAAAATGCATTAAAGCTATGAGGACTGAGTTTACTGTTGAAACATGTATTCAGAGCTGATTATCGGCTGCTTTTAAGTTCAATACATTAATCATTCGTGAATCGCCTCGCGACCCTGGAGTTTAGTGAAAATATCGCTTTTAGATGTGGAACTGTGTAGAAACATCACTACTGCGTGTGAATATTATCTGAGTGAATACAGTCGTATTCTATTCATTTCACATGATTCATCGCTATTTAATTAAGAACTTTACTGCAAAAATAATCCACATTTTCGAGGAATTTCAGTTGGTATGGGCTTGTTATTATCAATGTATTATCATTGACGTAATTATGATTATTTTCATGTGGTTATTATCACGTTTAATTATCACCCAGCAATACCTATATTTAATGATACTACTGTATGATTCATGTTATATTAGTCATGGTGAAATCTAGTGGTATTAATACGTAAAACACCTTCTTGTGATTATTCAAATATTCTTGGAGGAGTGGAAAATTGTTTTTAAAAAATGCAAATTGAGTAATCTTTTCTTCCTATCAGAGCAGTGAAACGTGCCACGCAAACAAAAAATAATGAATAGAAAGTCTTATTATTATTATTATTTGTCTTAATAACTATTAAGACACATTTATTTAATAATTCAGTTCAAAACTGTTTTAAAGTTTTAAGGTCTTAAATCCATCAACTGACTAATTCCCAAACTCAGGTGAGGTGAGATTTGGGTGTGGCTATAGTTACCATAGGGATGCAATATATTAGCATTTGAATATGAATTTGCAAACATAGACAGCTTAACAATGTTAAAAGGATCATTTGTGGAGTTACTTGCAACAGCTTCAACTTTTGTTGTGACTTGTTGCATGTATGATTTAAAATATCTGCAATATTGTAATATACAGTGTTATTTCATGACTGCTAACGGCTCCCTGGGAATTTGTGGATTTACCCTAACGTCCTACATTAGGACAGTGTTTTTATGCTCTCATCCACTCACAGATCTCTCTGGCTCCTCCTCTATCAGCTGACAGTGGGCGATTTCGCCACAGCCTCCCTAAGCCAATCATATATGTCCCGTCAAACTTTAAAGAGCTGTTCTCTTCTGTGCAGTCAGCTGTCATTTCAGCTCGAACCGATGTGACCCTCCTCCCCATTCATCATCACATCCGGTGCTCAAGGTGTCTTCCACTGAGGTCAGACCCACTCAAACATGCCATTATCTAGATCTTCAGCCTGCCGCTGCTGTTTTTAACAAGTCCACAGAGGACACCTGGACAGCTCTGAGGCAGGCCGCGGCAAAACCACTGGTCCTAGCGTCTGCAGACTCTGACGACAAAGCATGGCGCTAGTGTTTTATAGCTTTTTTTATTTTATTTTATTTTATTCGACTGTGGTCAGGCTTCCTGGGGGGCTCCCCACCCATCTTAGTTATGCTCTGATGGTGAACTTCTGTTGATGTGAATGCCCATCATCTGGCAAATTGGCTGAGGAACTTGCAAGCTTTTCAACCAATTTCAGTCAAGGTGTTGCCCCATCATGTTAGCAGATTCGTGCTCATTGTGTTGAGCAGTTGGGGAGTGTCCTGCAGCATATCTTTAGAACTGCATTCTGGGAAGACTACGGAGTCACCCAGGTAGTAGCCCTGGCTTCTCGGAGCCAATGCTGTCGGTGGGCGTTTGGACTGTGGGGGAGACTCAGTCGCGCTCTTAAGCCCTGCATGGTGATAGGTGTCGCTGTGTGGGGCAAGCCATCGCGGCCCGGAGGACTTAATCCTGTGGCGCTTGAGTGGCTGCCGACAGCAGAGTGTAACGATGGGAGGCCAGTCTTCAATGCTACCAGGGGGCAGGAAGTCTGCGTGCCAGTCTGCCTCAGAGCTCACTTCAGGCTTCCGGTGTATCCGATTATAGGATGCTGTGGTAAGATACTCGCACCAAACTCCAGTGGTGTAAACCAGCAGCATATCTGACCCGTAACTATGGATTCAGAATAGACTTTGACTGCGACCACTTTTCATAATTTGGCTCAGGATGTTTGGTGCCACCATAATGATTTTAGGATGACCCAATCCCTCCTTGAATATCAAATTGTTAACATTGATTATTTACTTAGAGTAAAGTACAACTTAGAGAGCTTTGCTTATAGGAGTGATATTTTTGAAATATAGTATTTACAATCATACAGTTGTAAATTGATTAACTATGTTAAATGTGTGGATTTACTCTAACGTCCTACATTAGGACAGTGTTTTTATGCTCTCATCCACTCACAGATCTCTCTGGCTCCTCCTCTATCAGCTGACAGTGGGCGATTTCGCCACAGCCTCCCTAAGCCAATCATATATGTCCCGTCAAACTTTAAAGAGCTGTTCTCTTCTGTGCAGTCAGCTGTCATTTCAGCTCGAACCGATGTGACCCTCCTCCCCATTCATCATCACATCCGGTGCTCAAGGTTTGTTCCACTGAGGTCAGACCTGCCCGACCAAATTTAACACAGAGATGAGGCGAGTATCTTTGTCCGACGTAAACTGAAATGTTGATGATACGGTGATATAATTTGATCTAGGCATCTCTTGTCTCTTGTCTCGTCCGCAGCCTGTGGGTGAGCCATAATAAAGCCACCCAGAGGTGAAGAGGACGTGAGAAGACCCGCCTCTAGTTTTCATTGCTTATTGCCCCACAGGTTTCCATGGATCGTGGTTATACCTGGACCCTAGTCTTGCCTCCTGCCGTGGTTCTATCATATACATTGATTGTGTTGTAACTTTTTTATGTTGATCATTGTGTACACATGTCATCTATTACTCTGTCCATCCTGGGAGAGGGATCCCTCCTCTGTTGCTCTCCCACAGGCTTCTTCCTCTTTTCTCCCTGTTAAAGGGGTTTTTGGGGTTTTTTCCTGTTCCGACGAGAGGGTTCTGGGACACGACGATGACGTATGTGTACAGATTGAAAAGACCTTTGAGGCAAATTTACTATACAAAAATAAATTTAATTATATTATTTAGTTTGTTTGTTTTCCTTATTATGTGGTTTATTATGGAATTAATTGTGAGCATGGCTCGAGGTGCTTGTAACTTCCGACCTGCTCGTCATCGAGGGAGCAGCGTCCGCGGCCTTTGGGTGAGCCATAATAAAGCCACCCAGAGGTGAAAACGGGACATGATGTTCAAACCAAACACACTTTTGGAGCAACAATCAGAGTCCAAATGACAAAGCTGTCGGTACCAAACTGAAGTGCTGTCACATTCCCTCTGCCGTCCTAATGGCTGCCCGACAACACGACAGGCTTCCTTCCAAACCAAACAGCCTCACTTCCCTTTTCAGTCCAAATAACCAAGTGGGTCCTGGAACCCACTTGGTAGAGGGAGGTAATCAGCTTGTTTTGAGCATTCTGAAGATCATTTTCATGAGTTCTGGAGAACTGCTGTACCAGAAGGTGGCAGCATAATCAAAACTACATAAAACTAAACAGATTTTTTTTTATGTTGCACACTCTAGCAGCACAGGGTAGAATAATGTGACAAACTGACAATGTGTGCACTTTGATGTTTTGCTATTTTATTGCTAAAATGCACTAATTTGGAAAATAATATACAACAGAAATAATATAATACAAATAATATTCATTGGAAAACAGATGCTTAGATGTGAATGCCAGTTTGAGCACAATATTAATGAACAGAATTGTGCAACCCAAAATCTTAACATTTACAACACATTATTTTTTAAATAGTGAGAAAGGGAATGACAACAATGTAAAAAAGATCTATGTTTATTTCTCACCTGTACCATAGGTTAGCCTGTAATGCATACAGTGCCACATGCTTCAGCTATACAGCATAACAATACAATTCAAACCTTCAACATAAAATAATCCTCTATGCAGATGATATTTTACTGTACAAACCCCCATATTTTAACTGAAAGAACCCTTCAATGTCAATTTGTCAAGAGTTTATAAGTTTGTAATCATCTAATGTTAGCATTAGAAAGTAACGTTAGCATAGACTACCATATCAAACTCCTGTATTTACCATAATTCCAAGATCCTATTAAGGACAGTACCATTAACATATGCTTATTCATTTTCTTACATAGAGTTCTATGAAAAGATCAATACCACCCTCCATAAGGTAGCTGGAGCAAGCAGCATATTAGCTTAGCTTAGCACAAAGACTGGAAACAGAGGGAAACCCCGGCTAGCTAGCCTCGCTCTGTCCCAAAGTATCATAGTTCATCAACCAAACACCTAAAGATAACTAGTTTGTTTAATATGTGCAAAAACAAAATGCAAAGCCGACAATTTGCAATCTTGTGTAGGGTAGTATGGGTTAAGAAAGACCACTTCCTGTCCGTTTTTAGACTTGGGTGGAGCTAGCCCCTGTCTCTAGTCTTTGTGCTAAGCTAACTGGATGCCAGCTGTAGCTTCATACCATACAGATATCAGAGCAGTGGTATCACCCTTCTCATCCAAATCTCGACCTAACTCTAAACTCTCTACGCTCTCTAGTTCACCTTTAATCTACATAGTTTTGAGTTTCAGCTCATTTTTGGCTGTCCGGCCCACAACTTCACTGCTCTGGCTCACTTTCACCGGTCTTGTAACGCTGCAGATGTTTCAGCGCTCTAAAAACCCTCTGTACACTACCTGTTCATCAGCAAACGGTGCATAGACACGGTTAGAGACTAGCTGGTGAACTTAGTGGAGCCTTTAGTAGCTATGAGCCAGATAGGCCTATTTTTCTCAGGAGTTGGAAGAGACCAAACACAGAGTTTAAAGAGTGGATTGACGCTGCTCCGTTACTGCGTGATTAAACCCACGCCTTACTGCTCTAACATACAGATGAACAGAGGGCCTCTTCCCACATCACCCCGGGGTTTAGCGTCTTTGCAAAGGTTGAAATCCATTTTAAAATCATACTTGTTGCATATATAAGACTTTACACAGACAGGTAAAGTCAACTTTAATTGTCCCACAAGATATCTTGGATCTGCTGAGGCATGGAAACAGCTGACCAGTTAATATACATCTCCGCTTCTAAAGTCTTCAAACACATTTAACAGTCTTGTCTGCCCATGAGATGTGTATATTGTTGTTATAGCTGTATTATGTTAGCCTCATTTCACTTTTAATATTTGCACTTTTGATTTTGTCAACTTTGTTGATTAACAACCCCCGCCCCTTCTCATTTATTTTTTCCTTATTACCACTTATTAGTTGTTTGTTCAAAAATACAATAATAATTATTTTTAATATCAATAATAATTATTATGAATGAATAATAACTTATTTTATTTGTATTTAATATATATTATTTCTCCCATGTTTTTATCAAATATCGTTCCACCTGTGAAGTCACTGCTGTTTTCATTTTTTATAGAAAAAAAAGAATGAATTGAGAAGACACAAGGCAAAGCTTTAACATGACTGTATTTGTATGAGGTTGACACTGTATCATGTTGTGGTTATTACAAAGCATCCAAAAGAAATTAAAAAAAAGCACAGGAGAAGTTGCCAATACAAGCTCAAAATGACTCCATCTGGAGGCGAAATCAACAAATTTGGATTGTAACATGCATTTCATAGTATACGATTCGATGGCGCAGTATCTGTGAAGGAGGGCGAGCAGGCAGCTGGTTCAAAAGGTGCCTTCGTCCACACTTTTCATGATGTTCACAACCCAGGAGAGTTTCGGATCCACGCAGATGTGACGACCCTTTTTTGTAACCACACTGAAATAAATAGATAAATAAATGACATTATAATGGTCGAAAATTCAGACAAATAATAATAATAATAAAAGAACAAGAAGGAAACCAAGTAGAAAGTAGGAAATGGGGACCAAAAGTACGATTTATTATCACAAATATTAAATGTTAAAAAGATTGTATGCAATATAGAGATATCAGAGAGAAAATTGTAATTAATTTAAAAAGTAATAGTCACACTAAGTAACAACTCATTCTGCTTATCAAGGTTCATTGTATTATACAACAAATAAGGATACAGTGAACTTACATGGCTGCAGACTTGGGGCATCGGTCATCAGTCATGTAATATGAGCTGATGAGGTTTTTCTTCAGTCTTCTCGGGTAAGGGTTGAAACAGCAGTCGTCAGGGCCGATTCCATCTGAAGAAAATAATGAAGTAATGTGTAATCAGTTGCACACAATGTGTTTGAATGATACAATCTAAGGTTATCTTACTGCTGCAGATCACAGAGGCGATGAGCGCATATGCCAGGATGCCGAGCAGAAGGATGCGAGTGGTCCTCATGGTGACTCGATGTGAAGATGGAGATAAAAACCACAGCTGCTCTTTATCTTCAGTGAAGGGCTTCTAAACAAAAGGTGGTACGTTGTTAGGTTTATCAAGATCGAAGGGGACTTTTCTCTTTTTTTCTTCTGATAGGTGTCACTGGTGTGAAGGAGGGAGGGCAGCTGTGGTTTCACGACGACTGAAGTTTTCTGCAACGGAAACTTTCCACTCCTCTTTTCAAAAGGTTGAGGTAGATTACAGGAAATGCAGTTGTGGTTAGCCCAGAGATGTAGCTCAAAGTGAAGACAAAAACCCAACAGCCCCTAACAACAATAAAAGACCTAAGAAGACACTGGAATTAAATATTGGTGATATTCTTTTGCATTTGGAGTAATTTCTTTCTTTTTATCCCATTTAGTATGTTAGTAACTGACCAAATGAGTAGTCAAGTCTGTCAATTTAACCAATATGCACTTTAAAACAAAACTGTTAGGCCATCATGGATGAAAGGTTCTGTAGGTGCTCACAAAACATTTTTAAATTTCAACATCAACAATTCTCTCTTCTGCAAATACCCCCCCCCCCCCAACGCTCAAAGAGATAAATCTGAGAACAGCTAAAAGTGTTGATTCGAGTAATTTCTGTGATTCAACTTACAACCATCGTTTACAACTTACACAGCTGTGTCACTGGATTCTTTATTTCCCATAATGCAACTTGCTGGAAAAAATAAACTGACTCATCGGGGGTTATTTAGTCAGACTTTAAAGAGCTCCCCTCAGAGCCACAGAAGATATTGTGTACAACTGATTCGTCCTACGCAGTAAACTGAACTAAGCGTGTAAAAAAAAGGTGAACCGTCAATCGCTGAGAATCTAAGAGCAAAAGGCATTAAATGAACAGTCACAATTGTAAAAAAAAAAAAAAAAATCATAAAAAATGCAGATACAAATTCAAAAAGAAGCCTCAATAGACCAGAATGCAATGCTGCAACAAGACAATTAAAGCTGCACTAATCAATATTTATTTTTAACGTTTGTTTTTCATGCTATTAATTGGCACGTCATTCTATTTTTTCGAACTGTAGCTTTTGTCATGAGATATTACATTATGTAATAATATGATTTATCAGCGTGAATAAAGGCATCAACTGACCACGTTGTGAAAGGGACAGATTCAAAATGTAATGTAACCTTTAAGAACACAGAAGCTCTTTAGTCTGAATGGAAAAGGCAAACTTTATTTCTCCTTTTAATCTCGACAAAGAAAGCGCAGACCAGATCCACTCCTTCTGTTCTTACCTTTCAAAATAAAAGCCCTATATACATACACACTGCGTAACTGTTTATCAGAGGCAAGAATACACAAATAAAGCTGTCGAGGGAAGTAAAGCGCTTCAAATCAGTTGAAAGACACACAGCTCCTGGTAGAATATGTACATCTCTTTATTTTAATAAAACCACCGTTCAGATACAGTTCAAGTGAAATGAAGTTGCATGGTAACTCTCTGCTGTCCCCATGTACGTCCATCAGTGCTCCACAGAACAACTCGTCTGTTCTCTCTCTCTGTGTGTGTGTGTGTGTGTGTGTGTGTGTGTGTGTGTGTGTGTGTGTGTGTGTGTGTGTGTGTGTGTGTGTGTGGGGGGGGGGGGAGTAATGCAAAACAGAACTCAAAAAATACCAGCATATTACACGTTTTATTCAAAATGGACTGAACTTAGTTTGTGGCCACAGTGGGTCATACAGCGTTGTGTGTTGTTGTGATGAAGTAAGTAGTGTTGGTGGAGCTGGGAGGGCCGGCCTTCAATGTCACAACGGACTAGTAACAACTAACGGGTCTCATTCTGCAAACGCCACTTCACACTCTCTCTCTCTCTCTCTCTCTCTCTCTCTCTCTCTCTCTCTCTCTCTCTCTCTCTCTCTCTCTCTCTCTCTCTCTCTCTCTCTCTCTCTCTCTCTCTCTCTCTCTCTCTCTCTCTCTCTCTCTCTCTCTCTCTCTCTCTCTCTCTCTCACACACACACACACACACACACACACACACACACACACACACACACACACACACACACACACACACACACACACACACACACACACACACACACACACACACACACACACACACACACACACACACACACACACACACACACACACACACACACACACACACACACACACACACACACACACACACACACACGTTCACTGTCACTACTTTAAGCACAAAACCCCCCCGAAAATGAAAAGGCTGAGAAGCGGACAACCCGTTTAAACCTGTGAGTGATGACATGAAGTGATGATGCGAGGCACAACTCAAAAGGCTTACGTGTGTGTGTGCAAAAAGCTTTATTGCAGTCCTGCGGTTTGTCACCACACTGGGCGAGTGGGGGGGACTGTGTGTGTGTGTGTGTGTGGTGCAATCAGAAAGTGTTCTGTGCTGCTGATGCAAGCGCCGTCTGTTAGCAGGCATGAACCAAACAAGCTGCTGATTCAAGGCGCTTCCTGTTTTTAAAGCCAGAACACGTGGCGTCCTTGATCCGTTCGGTCTGGTCTCAGTGGGGACAGCAGAGGTCAGATGGACATCACTGACAGCAGGGGACACAAGGGGAGCGAAGTCCTCCGCACACAAGATCAGCTTCACAGCCAATAAACGGGACAGTCACCGTCTGCACTCAACTTCTACCTCATTCGATGAACGGGTGTGTGCAAAATGGGACAACTCTCAAACAAAAGAGATGTTGAACATTCCCCTATGGGCTCAACTACGACGGCTTCTTAAGGCCATTTCAGGTCAAAAGAAAAACACACTGAAGGGGGAGGGGGGCATATTTGAGAATAAAGTGTTACATTTCTGAGAAAATAAAAATCATGACCAAAAGTCAAACTTGAGAAAAAAGGAATCACAGACTCTGCCACTTGTCGCATATTAAGCCTAAAGTAAATGACCCAAAAATCATATCATATCATAAGCATCCTGACTGACGGGGCCTAATTCAAATGTTTCTTGCGGATGAACCACTTTAAACTCAGACAATATCAGTGTTTTCCCCATAATTTACCAATTTAATCTTGGAAATTGAGTGTTTTCTTTTTCCTCTCCCGGCTCAGTAACGTATTGGTGTTTACCTACAGTGGGCCATCGTAATCAACAGCCTTCTTGCTCTTAGCTGATCATCAAGAAGAAGAAGCCGTCCAGCCTGTGTCAACTCATCAAAACAATGCTGGCGATAAAACCTCGAGCAACAGCGATGTCGATACTGGCCCCGCCCACTGCTGGTCAGGAAGACGTGACACATTAACCGCGGTGTGTGAACGCAGCGGCAGGGACATTATGGTCTACATGACAGGAAGTAACAATCTGTGATCCAACAGCAGCTCCATACAGCCAGTTGTCGATCGGAGCGCCTATAGTGCATGTGGACCGCTATTGTCACAACGTACGCGTTGCTCAACTCAAGAGAGGCTCAGCAACAACCCTTCATTTGTGTCCTTTTGATAAATATTAAATAAATACATTTTAAAGACATCACACCAACAGGCTGAAATGTACCTCTAACATTTAGGGAAGTCCGTGTCTAACAGCAGCATCCTTTACTTCAGTGTCGTAGACATAAATAAACCGTAAAAGTCATTTTACTGGCAGCTCATGACCTCTTCAAAACAAATGTAACCGCGCGGCGCTCTCAGAGACACCGAGTTATGTGCATTTCATGGTTTTTTTTTTTTTTTTTTAGCTCAAAAGAGCCAAGAGTTGACTTCATGGAATGGACCAGGAAACAAAAACACACAAATGAAAACACACAAAGGAAAAGCACACCGAGGACAAAATCAAACTGAAGGAATGACTTAAGTTTTGAGGGAAAAAAAAGAAAAGAAAAGTGCAGAAACAAAGAGATTGAGACACAAAGACACCAGCTGGAGTTCCACTTCACACACGTCAACACGGTCTGAGACTCATTTGAAGACTTCACTCTCACTTTCTCTGACCGGAACTTATTGAGATTTGGAGAGTCACATACGGACGTAGAAACGGCCACATTTAAAGAAGAGACAAGCGGGACTGGAGCTAGAAAGAGTGTCGACTTCACATCCAAGAGGAGTGGTATCTCTGTGGGTTCCTCTGGTCTGTGCAGAACCTGGATCCGCCTGCTGAATGTGGGAGTGTGTGATACATTCTACAGCCTCTGCTGCCTCTCAGCAGAGGAGGGGCGGTGGGAGATAAATAAGGCCTCGTATTCCTTTCCACAGCCCACCCTCATCGTCACTGATAAACCCCCCCGCTAGAGTCCTGGGTCCAGTTGGAGCAGTGATGCGGCTCTAGGGGAAGAGGTTTATCACAGTGGCTACAACCGGATAAGATCCGCTGAGCTTAAAAAGGTCTTTCTCAGGGTCCATGCGGCCTGGTGAGGGTCTAGTTTCCCCCCATCGAGGGCTGGAGGGGAGGACTGGTTGAGTCCAGTAACGTGTGACGGGTCAGCGCCTCAGCACCGGGCTGCCTCGCTCCGGATCTTTTTGTAATGTCTGCAGGACCTGAGGAGATGGAGGGAGGTACGTTTTTTTTAAATAAAAAAAAAGAAGAAAAAGTAACCTAAACACCCTAAAACGTAAAAGCTGCGTCGTCCTACCTGCGCCCACTTCCTGTTGCGGCTCGTCATGTGAATGGCGGCGATGTGCTGGAAGAGCTGCTCGGCGGGGATGAGGTCGGGCAGGCGGGTGAGGAACTGAGCCATGTGGATGAAGTCCATGGTGGTCAGCACGTCCTGGTAGAGACGCAGCAGGCCCAGCCCCGTGCGGAACAGGAACTCCTCGTTGTCTCTGCAGAACACGTCCCACACCCGACACGCCAGGTCCAACGGCAGGGACTTGCTGTACAGGGTGAAGATCCTGGAGGGAGACGAGAATAAGGTCACACCGCCATTCAATTCAAAGCGAACTGAACTGAGCCTCATGAGCCGCAGAAATGAGGCGGACGGGGAGGGAGCGGTTGAAACTCACCAGTCGATTAAATAAATGTCGGGCGTCAAGCTGTTTTTCTGGAAATGTGCAAAGAGCTTTGGTAGGTTTTCTTCAAAGAACACTTCAAATGCCGCAAAGTAAGTCAACATCTGTAGAGAGAGAGGAGGGGGGGGGGGGGGGGCTGGTCTCAGAGAGTGACACACACACAAAAAAGAAACGGGTGGCGTCCAATGAGCAGCGAGGTGAGTCGTCTGTGGAAGTGGACGGGTGATTTCTGCTGTGTCGACGTATTGAAGTTTCACTTATCTTCTTGCTTGGCTAACGCAGCCTCAGCCTGAAACTCTGACTCCAACACATACGGCCTTAAAATCAAGAGTCAGCCAAAACGCTGTGAAACGTATCCTCGTCCTCTGTCCTCATATTTAAGGAGGACATTTTCTCTCAATACAAGCGAAAAGGACAAGGAAGTTCTGTTTTTCTGAGCGCCGTCTAAAGAGAGGCGGAGACTAGAGATCCACGCTGGAATAACAGCAAGTCGTTCTTCTTCGCCTCTAACGGTCACGTGACGGCGCTGGATGCAGGAACAACTGCAGACTTTACAGCTGAGAACTCAAGATTTCTGGGTCAATATGAAGCACTGAGGAACGTACTGCTGCAGTCGAGTCCATTCACCGTCAACACTCTTTGGACATCTGCGTAAAAAGGCTGCGTTTGAATACCTAAATGTGTGTGTGTGTGTGTGTGTGTGTGTGTGTGTGTGTGTGTGTGTGTGTGTGTGTGTGTGTGTGTGTGTGTGTGTACTGACAAGGCTGTGGTCGACTCTGAAGAAGGCCATCTGACAGGGCTTGTTGAGCAGGTTGGCAAAAGCTATAAAGGCGTCAGCTGTGTCAAGGTTCAAGATCAGCACTGCTGCGATGAACGACATCCCCTGCACCTAAACACACAAACACACAAACACACACACACACACACACACACAAAGCAGAAAGGAACTGTGGTCTATCAGTGGGCTTGCAAGCATTTAAAAAAAAAAAAAAAGGTGTTATGATGAAATGTATACTTTGACTTCCGTCTCTGAATGCGAGGGCAGAGAAAAAACACCGGCGGCAAGTCAACACCTGCTAGAGGTGACTTTAGTGCTGAGCCCTACATATAACTTCAAACTAAAACAATTATAGACCGTGAGCTTCAGTCTGGATATTTAAGATGGAAACAGATAAAACGCTGATGCAGACCGATGCAAAGAACCAAACAGAAACAGCTGCACAGAGGTGAATGCATAGATTGTGTGTGTGTGTGTGTGTGTGTGTGTGTGTGTGTGTGTGTGTGTGTGTGTGTGTGTGTGTGTGTAGCAGCACAGGGGTTGGGGTCAGTGCAGGAAGTCACACAGTCATTTCTACCGAAGCGCACACAGCGTGGGACTGCAGTGAGGAGCAGCGAGGCAAACCGCAGCATCTCCAAGCACAATGCGGCTTTGAAGAATGACACATGCGCAGACACGACTTCATTATAAGAGCTCGGCATCAAAGAACACCCTAATTGGAGAAGGTTTCACGCCGGACGATGGTGTGAGGATTTATGCGTAATGCGGATCTTCAGAGAAACTGACCACAGACCCACTATGAATCTGTCACTGGCCTCATTTGACAGACTCCTCGAGTTCAATCGATGTGATTTGTTTCTCGTGATGCCGATACCAGTCAATACCTAATATATTCATTTATCAATACCAATAGTAGTTAGATTTTCAGTTATTCTGTTCTATGAAAAACTATATGAAAAAAATTTGTAAAATATGTAAAAAAAAATTGTGAGAAATTTATGAAAAACATCCCCAAATTATTAGTACGATTTGTGAAAATTTATAGTGAAAAACATCGGCAAAATATTTGAAACATGTCCAAAAGATATCTTAAAATATCTGTGAAATATCCAAAAGAATTAGTGAAATATATCAATAAATCACATTTAAATATTATTCAGTGAATGAAGCGTTGTTATGTAGTGAATGCAGCACTAGCATTATTTATGGAATCTTATATTTTACATTAATGATCAATAAAGCTGCAGGATGTTGGTATCCATCAGATTTAATCACATGTCCAGGGGACTGTTGTTAGCCACGTTAGCTCCTCCCGTTTATGTTTACAACCCCCGCATTCATAGAAAAATAATTAGCAAAATAGGTGAAAAATATTTATCAAATATATCAGATAAATATTAGTCAGATATCAGAAAAAGACAATGCGACGCAAAGACGCACAATTCAACATTTTAAGTTTCCATTTACGTCTTGGTTGTGTGCAATAAATGTACATTAACACTTGAATATGAGAATTGAATGACGGCTCACACGCAGTGGAGACCGAAACATGCAACTCATACAAACGTTGCTTATGAAAGATAATAATAGACAACGTAGGTGTTGCGTGGGAGATCCAGGTCTGTGCTGGGTCATTTTTAACCATTTTAACATACGAGTACAATACTGTGAGAATAAAACGTGCTTCAGTATCACAGCATGACATCCTGCTGTGATACTGAAGTGAGTGGGGTGTGTGTGTGTGTGTGTGTGTGTGTGTGTGTGTGTGTGAGAGAGAGAGACTTACGTAGCCAACGTCTGGCCGGTAACAAGTGTATGCTCCCAGAATGCTGTGCAGCACATCGTGATATGGCCCGCCCTGATGATTGACAGAGAAATAATGAAGACAATGGAACAAACAGGGCAGAAACACACACACACACACACACACACACACACACACACACACACACACACACACACACACACACACACACACACACACACACACACACACACACACACACACACACACACACACACACAGAGTAATGTCACTGAGCTTCCCTTGGTTCTTGCCAAGGTTACCAGGGCAACATGGTATTAAATAGAATAAAACAAAGTGTTTTGTGGGGGGGCTAAGCTTCTCTCACTGACCTGCTGGAAGATACACAGATGGGGGAAGGTCCTTGAGATGTCCAGCTTGATCAGCTCCAGACTCGACTCCCGATCTGACGAACCAGGATCTGGAAGACAGAGCAAAACATCCTAAAACGTGTACGGTTTAACCTCTGATCGGACATCCCAGCGACCAAGATTACAGGACGGGGCCACGAGACGATCCATTCTGTCCCTACCTTCGGGTTCGGTGTCTGAGGAATGTGCCGGCGTGCTCCTCCACTTCTCTTTGGCCCGGGCCAGACAGATGCTGTACAGCTCTGCAGGGACAGACAGCAGCAGCAGCACAGCGCGATCAATATGAGAGCGAGCAGAGAACACGATGACTGGACCGAATCGATAAAAGGGATCCAGCTCTTCACATTACTCTGCAGCAGTGACACTCAAGGTGACTAAAGGAAAGAACTTACTAAACCCCCAACTTCTATTACACTTCTGTCCCAAAATGTGGCAGTAATAGTAGCCACCTAGCAGCAGTATACAAACGTTGAGCTACCATTTACATTAAAAGCAGTGCTAGTGGTTGGCTGGCTGGCTTCCATACCAGTAGAGATAGCAGACTTAAAGGGGCCAGATCAGGCTCAGGCTCAGGTTCACACTCGTAGTTTGGGTTTCTACTAGAACATTCATGTTCACACATTCATGTTTTCCTCATACTGTCTGTCCGAAGAAACCTGTATTCATCCTCTGTCTGAAACGCTCAAGTCGTGGGTGGAGATACTCAGATGTGTGTGTGTGTGTGTGTGTGTGTGTGTGTGTGTGTGTGTGTGTGTGTGTGTGTGTGTGTGTGTGTGTGTGGTATATTCTCATGAGCCTGAGTGAGTGCGTTTCCATGATAAGTCCCTACATTAACAGTAGAAATGCTAGCAGCAGCATGATCAGTAATAAATCTACTTTACTTAAAATGGGGGGGATATTGTCACCGAGCTGCCCACTTAGACTGAGCTTTGCACGAGTGTGTGAGCGGAGCGATGACGAATAGAGCTGCTCTCCTGAGGCCGAGCAGCACGAAGCAGAGTGGACCAGCTCAGCAGTCAGCGAGCGCTTATCTCCAAGTAGCCCTCAGGGTGCCGAGGAGCTCTTTTAGCGAGTGGAGAATGAATCTGCAGTGCGTGTGTGTGTGTGTGTCGCGTATATCTATCTTTGTGAGGACCAATTTCAGTTTTAGACCTTCAGACCTTAGACCTGTTTGAGTGTGCAGACTCAGTTTTAATGTTGAGGTTAGAATTAGGTTGAGGTTAGGCATTTAGTTGTGATGGTTGAGGTTAGGGTAAGAGGCTAGGTCATGCATCGTGTCAATGGAGTGTCTTCACTAGGCTGAGTCAAGTATCCAAACATCTCCAGTCAAACGACACCTGTAATCGATCCTTATTGAGCCCAGATCTAGAAAAGGACAATTTGTTGTGTGTGTGTGTGTGTGTGTGTGTGTGTGTGTGTGTGTGTGTGTGTGTGTGTGTGTGTGTGGTGTGTGTGGGTGTGTGTGTGTGTGTGTGTGTGTGTGTGTAATCTCCATCAAGACATGAGAACTCATTGAAATGCTACTTGTTCCCTCTTGTACTGGGATAATCATTGGACCATGCTCCTTCTTAATGAACACACTGTTCCTTCCTCTTCTATTTATCTCACTGCTACTTATTCCCCGAGACGCCCGTGTGTGTGTGTGTGTGTGTGTGTGTGTGTGTGTGTGTGTGTGTGTGGTGTGTGTGTGTGTGTGGTACATAGTGGTGTAAGCAGTCAGGTCACAGTGCAGATCAAGACATGACAGTCACAGGGCAGGCACAGTTACGGCCATTCTGAACCATAAATACCACCCACACACCCACACCCACACACACACACCCACACCCACACCCACGTACCGTGTGTGATGTTGAGCTCGTTGCCCACGGCCAGGCTCCACACTTTGCCTCTCACGCTGGGGGGGAGGCCCTGCCACCAGAGGTCTCTCACTCGTCGAGATGTGCACCTGGGGGGAGGATCGATGTGGGTTGAATGTGAAAGAAAAGTCTAGCGCACAAGAGGCTGCTTAGTTTCATTCTATGAAACGACTATTATCTATTGATCAGAACCACAAGGTGGCAGTCAGTTCCTCCACTGCCCGCAGTCACTTCTTCCACGTGAGCGGCAGGAAATGACTTCCCTTCAGAGAAAAAACGAACCCAAATATCTTTTAGTGTTTATGTTAGCACCATATTTTACTTAGTTGGTAAAACAAGATGACATAAACCTCAAAGCAAAGACCTTCCAGACTTTCACACTTAAGGGGAAAAAGGTACTGAACTTAGTCTGAGGTGTTACACATGAAGGAGTGGTGCTTTAATATGGAATCCGACATGACCGTATGACACTGATGTTAAATCAAATCAACAGGCTGGAATGACTGTGTGCGGCAGTTATGCTTGTAAAACAGGTTGTGTGTTGTTAATGATAATTAACTCATAATGAATCATAATGTTCGCATGTGACGCATTTGTACTTTCTCACTGTAGCGCTCGTCTACAGCAGCTGTTGGGCGTATGCTCCCGATATGGTGCAAACTGTGACATCACAATAAATGCTAAAAAAAAAAAAAAACAGTGGCGTGATTATGATTTGGTGCACTGTTAAGAAAACAGACAATTAGTGACCCAATGTAGGCATTAAAGGGACAGTTTAAAGTGTTGCACTTGTCCACAGTAGTACATTACTTTTAACACAAAGCTGCTGTTTCACGTCAGACTTTTTGCAATGAGTAATTTATGTGATATGGTTTGTACTGGAAAATGTCTTCTCTGTGCAAAGAAGTTAGAGTCCCAGAGAAACTGAAGTCAAAGCGTCTGTAGCTTCTGTCCTGTGACGTATTTCATGGTGAAACAGAATATTTATAATGTATAGTTACTAGAGGGATTTAAATAAAAGCCTTTGCATTTGTTAGGGCCACTAAAAAAAAAGGGGGGCGGGCTTAGAGTTCAGCGCTATACGGAGCTACAGAGGACTGTTGGTTCCACTCACATCTCCGTCACCTGTTGGATCAGGAGGACGGCGAGGGAGAGATGAAAGAGTTGGACACATCCCTTCCCGTCTCTCTCCGTTCTGCTTCGTTAGCTACTCCGATCCACAAACAGCGAAGGTGCTTTCAGTGTATTCATCATTCTGAACGCAAGTCGTTCGTACTCACATTGTACTCCAGTTAGGCAAGATCTCCTGGTTCCAGATCTGGGCGGCGGTGCCGATGCTCTCCTCCAGCTTGCAGCGATCCTCCAGCTGCTTCTTTCTCTTCTGAGCCTCCTTCAACTCTACAGACAGGAGAGTTGGGCAGATACAAAGTAGAGGGAACGTTAATGAAAAGAGGTGGAACGCAGTCTTAAGAGAGACATCGTTCCGTTCAGTCCTGTAGTCGTGTGGAGCGAGACGAGAGCCGGGATTGCTTTGCAAGACGAGCTCACCTCTCTTCTTGGCCTGGGCCACCATCTCTTCATACTGCTGTCGGTGTTTCTGAGCCTCCTCGGCTGGCTTGGCAGGCAGATTCCTGTAACACACATACGTCAACGCAAAGGAAATGGATTAGCGCCCGTGTGTTCTCTGAGCTTTGCTTGCATTATTCATAGTTGAGCAGGCTTGTGATGTAATACAACACTGCTCGATGTCCATTTAGTAGCTTTGCTGGAGCTTCCGTTCATATTGCCTCTTGGGCTGTAGCGTCATTTTTATACGTTCAAAGCTTCTACTGAGCTTTTCGCAAGAAGCTTTGAAAGTCTGTAATCATATTTAACCACGCTTTAGATTTGTTTGTTATTGTGGTTATTGCCGCTAAATAAAGACAGTGTGAATTTTTTAACATGATCAAATGCATCTTTTTTTTTTTTTTTTTTAAAGAACATTTACAACACCCTGCAGCTATTGGAAATGTTTGGATTACACGAGTCAGAAACAATCCTACTTACTACTGGAATCTAATTCTACAAATAGTAAAACACTAAAAATATCTGCAACTGTGCAGAAATACAGATGTTTATACATCATGAACAGGCAAGCAAAAAAAATAAATACAAGTCTCTAAGACAACTGGGCTATTTGTGCTGATGAAGATCAGTGAGTGAAAGCTCCAGAACAGCTAATAAATTTACTCTTGTCAAACAGAAATTAATTTTTTTTTTAAAAATTAAGCTTTTTATAATCTGCTGATGAACCCCAAGATGTGGATGGCAGCTTCCGAAAAAGCAAGTTAGTGAACACTTTTTTTTTTATTATAATAATTTTATGACATTTTCATTCTGCAAATTTGGGTCAAAGTATTTAAGTATTTGTTATTTTCCTGCAAATATGATCTACCTGCACTTCTTGCTTTATCAGCTCTTGTCAGTAGAGTTTCATATGATTTTAGTTTGGAACGCTTGTGTCGTGATTGCGCCATAATAAAATACTCTTCTTATCCATCTTCTTTAAATATAAATAACACTGCACTCTAATCTTACCGAGCCAGAAACACTGACACTTTGCACTGTACAGTAAGTGCACTTGTCTGGACGAGCTTTACCAGCAGGGGGTGACAGTAAAGAAGGAAAAGAGGTGGGAGGTTTACACGCAGCAGCTGAACTCACAGTTTTGCCAGTCATGGTGTGACAGAACAAACTTCATGGTGCACACACAGGAAATCAGGCTAAACGACACGATTGCCACACAATCACCATGTTGCTAATCTTGTGGTTGAGCAGCACCACTGAATGAAACATGAGGCCGAGCGTACGCATGCATGTATGTATGTTAACAAAATATAAGATGCTAAAAAAAAAAAAAGCAAACAAAAAGAAAAACAGGGTAATGGAGCCAGGCTGAGGGAGGGCTATTAAACTTTCAGCAGCACCGCTCCTTTACCGCCTGTGATAGAAACAGGCACAGCACAGCGAGCTGGAACAATACAGAGAGGAGTCCAATGACAAGAGGAAGGAGGACTGATAAAGAAGGAATGAGGGGAAGATAAAGACAGATAAGCAAAATCCACTGGCAGTGAGAGAGAAAGAAAAATGTGGGATAGTCTGATGTCCCACAGATTGAAGAGTGTGTGTGTGTGTGTTTACATACGCAGGTCTGTCCTCCAGTATGAGTGCGGTGGTGGAGAGCGGCTCAAAGTCCAGGTTTTTCCTCACACCGTGCCTGGGAGACGTCGGGTTGCCAGGTCCAGCTCTGCCACTCTTTGTTTCATATTCCTGACGACGAAAACCACACATATTAGGCACAGAAACGTAAAACTGAAAGGGGAGTTTTAATTACAACATTTGCGCACACACACACACACACACACACACACACACACACACACACACACACACACACACACACACACACACACACACACACACACACACACACACACACACACACACACACACACACACACACCACAAGGACCACAGCTGACCACAAAGCTACTGTTGTGGTCAGGAGAGATGATAACAAATGAAAAGCAATAAAAGAGAGGACTTGTCGGTGTACATTAAGTCACAGAAACACTGAGAAATGTCTTGAGGACTTTGTGATGACGCTCTTTTGGCCTCTGAGCATTTGTCAGCTGCTTTCTAATGAGTGTGCGCTTTCTGCTGCACCACTGGGAGTGTGATAGGGCCTATAGAGAGAGGAGGCCATGTGACACTCAGCCTGTTACAACCACAGAGCAGTTTAACACAAGGCCGGCTATCAGCTGACATACAGGTTGTGTGTGTATCTGTGTATCTGTGTGTGTGTGAGTGAGTGAGTGAGTGAGTGAGTGAGTGAGTGAGTGAGTGAGTGAGTGAGTGAGTGAGTGAGTGAGTGAGTGAGTGAGTGAGTGAGTGAGTGAGTGAGTGAGTGAGAGAGAGAGAGAGAGAGAGAGAGAGAGAGAGAGAGAGAGAGAGAGAGAGAGATGGGTAGGAAGTCTGAGCTTATATCCAGATTCAGGGAGGTGATAAGAGCACAAACAGTTCAGGGACGACCTTCAGAGGAAACTGTCACATTGTCTCTCTAGTTAATTAGGAAGCTACTGTAAATAGGGCAAGTGCAATACGAGCACACGCCCCACCGTGTGTCCAAAATGGCCTCCAGTGTGCGTTGAGCTGGTTAATAATGCAGGCTGAGGACCAAGCAATCAGCTTAACGCTGTGCTGCCACAGGGATGCTCACATTGATCAGCACAGGCCACAATACAAACAGAACAATCCATTCCTATAATAGGAGTGTGTGTGTGTGTGTGTGTGTGTGTGTGTGTGTGTGTGTGTGTGTGTGTGTGTGTGTGCACGCAGGACTGTTCGTGATGCGGCCATGTTATCAATCTGTCCTTGTGTTACTGTCTGCTGCACCAGAGCCTTGGAGACAAATAAAGGTAATTCAATTAGATTCAGGAAGGCAGGGAATCACAGAACAGGGACATAAAAGACATAAAGCCAGCATGAATTACTGATAATAGCCACACCATTTACTTATAGAGAAAGCTAAGCTCTTTACAATATTAATAAAAATGCCATAAAACAGAAGAAAAAGCCATAACAAGTCTGCAGCCATGCTAGCAGCTCTGTGAGGCTGTACTCAGGCACCGGTGCTGTGAGCTAAAGGCTAACGTCAACGCGCCAACACGCTCACAATGCCAACATTCTGATGTTTAGCAGATAATGTTTGCTAGGTTTAGCATCTTAGTTTTAAAGAACAGTCCAACATTGTAGAACATGCAGTCATGCTAGTCTGTTGCTGAGACTAGCATGAGAAGAAGAGTGAAACTCTCACATCTCGTCAATATGAAGCTAGGAGATAAATAGCTTAGTATAAAAACTGGAAGCTAGGGCTAGCCTGACTCTGTCCAAAGTGAATAAATAAATCCTCTACCGACACCTTTAATGCTCATTGACTAACGCGTCATATTTTGTGTGCTTAATCCAAAAAGCAAAAACAAGCTGTAGGTTTATGTGAGACAGTCTGTTTATCTAAAGGGCAGATATGAGAGTGAATGAAATAGACAAAACACAGAGGAGCAGTTCCTACCTTATCTTATCTTGCAAAGACTCAAGAAAGGCCATGTCAAAAAAAAAGAAAGAAAAAAAGATGGCCACATTTCAAAGTGACAGCAGGGTATCACCTTGTGGACGCGTGTCAATATCCTCACTTTCACCTATTCTGCATCCATCTAGCCTTCCCTGGCAAGCTAACCTCTAACAAGCTAGCTAGCTAGCTGGGAACATGCTAGCACTAGTCAGTCACAATAGCTAGTTTATTAATTGTCGGATAGCAAGAAAAGTAGCCTGGTAGCTAACTGGACACTAGGCTAGCACATTGTATTCAAGAGAGGAGAGGAGGTTTAAATAATAGGTTGGTGCGGAACAGCTGATAGCTAACTCAGTTTTGGCGACAAAGCTCAAAATCCAACACTTGTATTCGTAGCTTTGTCCATCATTTCTATGAGTTTCAGCAAAACTTTGCTCATACAGCTAGTTACCAAATGGCCAGTTTAACCAGATAATCTAAAACACTTTATTTTGAGGTCCAGCAGCAATGCAGGGTGGTACCAACAAGGTGAAACACAAGATAGGCTGTGAGTGAAGCTGTGCTGGGAGGGTGTGTATGGAAGAGAAGCTATGCGTGAATGCGATGCGAGAACAAGTGCAGTGATAAAAGTAAAGTGCGTGGTGTAAAAGTATTTTAAGTATGTCAGGGTGAGAAACCAGATAAATGATTAGCTGAGACAATAACAATGGACTGACAGCACAGAAGCCTGTAAAGGTTTAAACGTTACAGCACATTCCTCTGCCACTCAACTACCAGTCCTACTGGTGAATCGGTGCTTTAGATGAAGGCTTTAATCAGACTTCACACAGCTCCCTCTGGAGCTACAAACACATTCTGTGTAACTTTTTCCACATGTGCATTAGTACTCCCCAAGACCTGCGAACAGACTTCAGTGAGTGAAATCGGTGGGATTCCCCCTCTCATTTAGCAGTGAATAGATAAATCCGACACAATGAATGCATTAATAGATTCAACAGACTACATGACTTCAAACTAGCAATTCTCATTCACACAGACAGTAAAGCTCAGCTCATAGGCGACTTTCCTTAAACAAGTGTGCATCACAATGCATCCCTGTGACAGACCTTGAGTCTTTCCTTCAAAGAATGACATGAAAACCGTATCTATTCCTCAACAATGTTGAGAAAGCCCTCCTATCCCGTCACTTCTAGGGTGGAACTTTACTCTTTCAGCTTCAAGCTGCTGGAATAGCAACTGTATCCCATGATAACCTGCCACCAGGGCAACCGGCTTTGTCACGCTGGCTTTCAGTTCTCCAATTTCCTGGTAGTGGTGGAAGAGCTCTCTGGCTGCACTGACTGGCCGTCATGCCGGCTGCTAATGGCCTTTTAAAACTATACACACTGAGAGGCGGCACTCTGACGAGCACGTCGAGTTGTTTCCCCGTTTGTCTGCAAGTAGCCTCACACCATGTAGTCTGACACAATTACGTTGTGCATGCTATGATATGCAAGTTCCTTCTATGTGCAAAAAGAAAGGAGCGACGTGGGCTCGACGGCGGTTACAAGTGCCGGTAAAGCCGTCTTGGATCGGCACTTATGCGTCATATCCTCATGAAAACACCTCTGGCTTTCTCTATGTAAGCTGCAGAGATGAAAGGCCACAGCAGGGCGCTTGGCCTGGTTTCACTGCGTGCCAAAGTATTTTCCAAAGCCCATCAAGCGCCGGACAACGTGTGAATGAGTCAGACGGCGTCTGAGCTGTTGGCAGCAGCTAGGTGTGTTTGTTTGGTAGCTGCTGTAGGACAGGTTAATCAGAGGCGTTACTTAAATTCTGATTTTGAATCCGCCGATTGTGTTTCACAGATAATTAAGTTTAAAAAAAAGTTGTTTATACACCAGCATTGACAAAGCGTTTTACACCTAAACTTCTGGTAAAGTTTCAGGATCGATCAACGAGCACAGCATCCTTTATTTTGCTTCACACACACACATGGTTTGAGGAATAAACCTCAACCAGATCCATTTAATGTAGACTGTGCAAAGATGTTATCATATCTGGTTATTCAGAGTGACAGAAAGCTGCAAATGACACCTATTTGAGAGGCGATACAATAATGAATGAATGATTTAATTAAGCAGCAGTATTTTGGTTGGCACACTAACAGCTGAATTACAGTTACCACAGGGGAGCTGAGGAGTCTGTCAGTGAGGCCGTGATGATCTGGTACAATATCCAGGCAAACAGATGGCACCATGAGCACTGGCGACAAACGCTCAGACACGATCCAAGTGATTTTTTTGGGGGTTTTATCTAAGCATGCTTTACTGGAAAGCGGAAATAAACGGAGCCCCGCTGATTCTGCTGTCAAATGAGCCCTGCGTCTCTTTAACCGCATCAGTGAAGACAGCAGGATGAAATCCCTTGACACCTCAATTTCTTTTCTTTTCTTTTTTTTTTTTTTTTAAAAGACGCTGTTGCACGTGCATTTGTTGTACTAAGTTGAGGGCTATTACGTCGAGCTACGTGCGATAAAGATGGGTCACATCGCGTCCGTCCACACATTCGGGGAAACTTAAACGTGTTCGTCTTTCTAGAGACATCCCCCCGACTAATCGTCAGCCCGCTACCCACCACGGAGCATCAGAGCCACGGCCAGCTGAAAGAGAGGCTGTTATGTGAAACCCGAGCCGTCCTCTTCCTCCGCAGCGTCCCTTTCACGCTCCGACTGCCAATGCCCTCTGATTATGCCAGACAAGGAGAGAAAGAGAGAGAGCGAGAGAGAGAGAGAGACGCGGTGGGTCGCTCGTCCACTTGTCCTCGCGGCGCAAATGCTCACTCACCATGAACGCTGCTGTTCCTTACAGACGGCCAGTCCTCCGGTGGGGGTTCCTTTTACAAAAACCTTAGCCCAGCGTCATTGCTGCTCCTGGGGAGGGGAGGGGAGGGGGTTGCTCACTCCTGGCAACGAGACACCCAGGAGGAGGAGGAGATCAAAAAGGAGGGCAGAGGGACAGTCAAGGTGCCAACGGAGGGACACACCCCGCATTGGAAACGATGCAGCAGCAGCAGCATGATACCCCTGTCCTCCTATGTCTCTCCGTCTCTCTCTCTTTGAGCTGTGACGCTACAATGAGCGGCTCTGCATCAGGTCTATCGCTGCTGATGCTGCTGCGTGTGCATGTCAGCAAATCAGCACCGCCGTGTGTTGTTGGTCACCATCGCTGCACCGAGAGGAGCTCTGCGCTCTGCCGCGTCCTGGCAGCCGCTCTAATCAATCCCAGAGTAAACGGATCGGGTTTCAGACGCTCAGCTCTCCAAGGTGCTGATACAGAGTTACAAAGCTCGTGCTCTGGGAGGATTCTTCCTCAACGTTTCCGCCTTATTGGATGACTGACACTGTAATGGTTGCCTCACATCACAGAAATAAAGAGTTTTGTAGGAGATGTATGTATTTTTATTTACTCATAAGTATGTCAACCCCGGTTATGTCTAGTTTTTCTATCCATAAACAGTTACAGGGTTCACAGGGCTCAGGAAATATCCATCCACTGATCAGAAGATTGGAGGTTCAAACCCCCATTCCTATGTCATAGTTTCCTTGGGTGAGTGTGCAGATGATTGGATTAGATCCTGATGAGCAGTTTGGCACTTTGTATGGCAGCCTCTGCCATCAGTAGAGTTGTTCCCATACCAGTATCAGAAATGCCCGCGATGCAGTGATACAAAATGCTGGATCGGTTATCAGCGAGCACGCAGATCTATGCACCCAATCCAATTTCATGTTATCATATCATGTATCAGCTTATTTAGGCTACATAGGATCTGCCTGCTGCACACGATCAACTGTCAACAGAGATGAGAAAGAAGCGAGACGCCTCACTCGTTGCTTCCATCATCAGCTCTGGAAAAAACAAATCGCTGCGTCCGGAATCGATGATGGAAGTACCCGACGAGCAAGGCATCTCGCTTCTTTCTCATCTCCGAGTGTTGCACATGCCCAGTGCCGAAGGCGCTAGCGAAATATCAGCAGACAGATTTCCCAGTGTAAAACGTTGCCAAACTAGATGACAAAAGAAGGTTCTATGGCATTCATTCACTGTATTCATTTGTTCATGTTTTACAAAAGGATTTAACCTGAGCCTGGCCAGCCAACATTGATAGCGATCACATCCAGTATTGCCTATCAAGATCCCTCGTTTATTCAAGTCTAAAAGTGGTTTAAATGACTTAATATTAAAATGAAAAACCCTGCTGGGAATATTGCCTTGCCCCGCCCCCCCCCCCCCCCCCCAGGGGCAATAACTCAGACATGCCCGGGCTGCAACAGTGTGATTTAGAGCAGAGGCTCAGCAGGTAACAGAACAATTACTTTCCACAGCAGTGACCAGACATTGTACCGAGGCCTCCAGATATATTGAGATCCCCAGACTGAAGTGGTGTAAATTAGAATGTTAAAACTTGATTTACAGTGTTCTAAAAGGGGAGATGGTGCTGGTGGAGATAGCACAGTGTGTCTCGTAGCAGATGAACAATAACCATGGCAAATAAAGCATTACACACACACACACACACACACACACACACACACACACACACACACACACACACACACACACACACACACACACACACACACACACACAGTCAAGACAAAAGCTTAAAAACCTGGCCTTGTTATGGGATCCCTGAGGGTTAATATAAGGTTACAACCACAGATGAGATGGATTCAGATATGAAGCACATGC
Organism: Cebidichthys violaceus; assembly: GCF_023349555.1. NCBI lineage: Eukaryota > Metazoa > Chordata > Actinopteri > Perciformes > Stichaeidae > Cebidichthys > Cebidichthys violaceus. The sequence goes on along the minus strand of NW_027176361.1, from coordinate 11,085,119 downwards.
GGCAGTGTGCACGAGTCAGACAGCATGTCAAGTGTACATAACAAGCGAGTTAAAGCCAGTGAGTGACATATTTAAAAAAGGACTTGATATGTAAACTGTAGGCACAGCACGGTAACAGGCCTTTCAACCAGGCTTCCGCAGCACAAAGAGCACAGGCTAAATGGAAGCACAATGACAGGCTTCTACAGGCTCTAATTACAGGCTGCCACCATGTTCTTTGGTGTCTTTCACCAGGAGGTGGATGATGCCGTGCTCTTTAATTGGCCCCGAGACACGTCCCACGACTGGGTTTTGTTTTTTTTTTGTTTTTTTAACGGCAGTGGGAAATTATGCGAGTGTTCAGTCACCAGCGGGCTATCTAACAAAGTGCTCTCAAAGACCTTGACATTTTGAGTTTCAGCTCGCTGAGCAGCACGAACACTAGGCGCACGTTTCTGCCACACTAAGAGGGCGAGTAGTAGGATTCTCATCAATCGCATGTTTGCAAAGAAGTCTATGACTGATTCTATTTTAGCTAGTACAACATGTATACTTGGATCTTTTCATTGTATTTTGGCTGTTTTGTGTTTCATATCAATTCATTATTTAGTCTTTGAATTACTTTAGCTTGTGACGCTTTTTGAATTTCAAGCGCTGGGGAAGCTACTTCACAGTAGCTAGTGGCGCTACAAGCTAATCGTCATTGGAAGGAATCAAGCTACAGCAACACGGCACTTTAGTTGAAAGTAGGAAGCCTAGCAGTTGAAACACTGAATTAAAAAAAAGTAACTTACTACACTAAAGTGATTCACAAAAAGAAACATGGTGGACGAAGGAATAGAGTGCTGCAGGAATGAGTCGGCATTCTTTCGTTAGCATTATACTCGCATTCACACTTTGAAAAAACATAACAGCGGTGTTCATTTGTGAAGATTATCTCAAAGCATGTAAATATCAAAGCCATAGAGTTTGTATTCTGCAATAATCCAAAGGAAAAATCCCATTGTCTTTTTATCAAGGGAACCAGTGTGACGCTAACTTCCGTGCTAACTACAACATTAGGTCATCCCTGCAGCGCTCTACAGCTAGCTCCTGGAAATGTAGCTAGTTACAAGATTTAGAAAATGGCTACATGTAGACAGCTCCATGACTTTGTGAATATCTATGGTGCCATACACGACTGGGAAAGGTAGTTAAACTAGTAGCAACACTGCGTGTAGCGTTGCTATCTAAAAATAGCTGAAGAAGCTAAATGTCACCGATGGGAGTGTTGTAGCTCAGGGCATTGTGCTCCTGGTACCACTGGGACTGTTCTCTGTAGGCTTCTGATATTTCAGACCTCTATAAAGACGTAGCCTTCAGCTGGTATGTAATCACGAGTCATAACGCTGGTTTATAGAACTTACTGGTCTTTATTGTCCTATGGCACAGCTCTGCTAAAAGGTGTTATTGCATCAAAAGCCAGTTCATTCATTTTACCTTTAAACAACATCGTTACCGTTTCAATGGAGTTCTAAAATGTTAGTCAACTACACTTTAAATTAAAACAATTACATATCCATCTAATGCATTCAATATTTGGGGTTTGAGGAAGTCAAATGTAACACTTCAGACATGCAGTCGGAGACTTTCCAGCACTAACATTAAAACCTAAAAATAAACCGATCAAACAAGTTTGAAGCTCGAGTGTAAAGAAATCTCATGAACTCTGTCAAATTATAACAACACAACTGCGCTATCCAAAAGCAGTCCATTTAACTTGAAGCCTGCATTACAGAGCTGATGTAGCCCTTTGAGATCACTGAAACCCTGAAACCCTGAGGACCAACCCGCAGCACCATAAACCACAGCTAAGAAGACCAAATAAACCAAATGACTGTGAAACACGTTGAGGGCGTGTCTTCAGGGCCGACAGCGTGGAAACAGGAAACACGTGATCAGAAAAGAACTGACTTTTTAAAAAGGCAAATAAGTTGAATTTTAAAGTGCTTCTTATAGACGAGGAAGCTAATGAAAGTGAAAAAAAGTTTTGTTGGATTCTCTTCCAGTCAAACCAGAGAAGAGCTTCAACACATAACAGACGAGCCCTAATATGAAAATGTGTGGAAGAGAACAACACAGCTTTACTGTGTGTTCAGACGGAACATAAGAGTGAATTTGCACACAAAGCCAATGAATTTGAATTTGTCCCTAGCGGCACGAATTCACACAAATTCAACTTCATGCAGGAATGAAAGTTTCTGGTGAGATCAGAGATCCCAATATGTTGGTTTCTCCCAAACTCACCAACGAACACAATGTCTGTCTCTGATCCCTGAAATCTAGAGATCCTACCTTCTGTATTCTCTTCGGGTCCTTAGCGGGGCCATCCCGCGGCGGGATCTTCCCAAACAGCTTCCACCCTGGATCCCTCTGCTCCGCCGGCCGACTGTCCTTCACCCTCCTGGCAAACAGGCTCCTGAGAGACCAACGGAGACGGGACGGGAATTAGATGGGAGGAACAAATTAGGTCATTATAGCACGAGAGCAAAATGGAGAACGCAGAGCTATGATTGCAGTCTTCACCGGGTCACCCTGTGGGCCCCCAGAGTGACCCTGTGGGCCCCCAGAGAGCTGCAGGAACTCACTGCTGAGATCATCTCGCAAAAGGAACTCTGTGGATTTAAGAGTGAAGGCGCACAGAGCACCCAGAGAGCATTTCAACCACCTAGGTGACATCATGTGAGCTGGCAGAGGACTAATAAAACGTTGAACGCATGGCACAGCGGCAATAATCAACCTGCTAGACATGTGACGTATAAAACTTTCATTGAGAAACACGATCTTCCCACTTCAAATAAGCACTTGACCGTCTGCTCTTCTATCCGCTCTGTTTGAATACGGTGAAAAGCCTTCTTTCACGGCATCATATAGCCAGCCATTCCTTTCACTCATCCATCGGTGCGCTGTTGTCACTGAGCTGTTAGAGCCCAGCTGTGAAAACATGGGAAATAAAAGAAGCTTATTCTGACCGGGGTCCACATCCTGCCGTTTGTCCAGGTTGCGTCTCATCTAGAGGACACTCACATTTGGCTTTATGTAATGATTCTGACCCATCAATCAATGGGGGAATAGTTGCTATATGCAACATTAAACAAGTTGCGTTGACACCACTTGGCTCTAACCCAGGCGGAGAAGAGGTCCGACTGCACAAGTTGTCTCAGTCGGACCACTCTGACCTCCTGACCTGTGACTGTCTCACAGTCCGTCCAGGAACAGGAAGCACCGAGCGGAGACAGCTGCAGGCCGGAGGCGTCATTCGCCGATAGCTGGCTGTGTCTGCTGCAGCCTTCTGTTTGTCTAGGGGACGATTCATGGAGACATGCGGCCTTCTGCTGTGACTCATGACTTGTTGAAAGCTGATTCCCCATGATGCCAAAAATACACTATGACTAAATATGACACTTTGACTGGGATTGGTTTAGGATAATCTAATCTACCAAATTGAAATAAAAAAACTATACTTTTATTAAATAAATTAATAAATAAATAAATTAACTTAATGAAACATTACATTGTTAGCTAGCTAGCTAGCTAAAAGTAAAATATAAAAACACGCTGCCTTTAAGTTTAAAATTAATACTAGATCACATTTTAAAAAGGTGACTTCAAAGATTAGAATTAGAATTTGAAAAAGACTAAAAAAAAAAAAAAAAAATTAAACTGAAATTCAAAGAGGTTAAAATTCAAACTTTCTTAATTTTAAGATACTTGATTTGAAGTAACCCATTACATACTATGGTTTTAAAATGAACAGGAAATGGGGAAGGTGTGACTTGCAACATAACCCTTGTGTTTGTAAACCATGGCTCGTATGTTCTCTCTTATCTGGAGAACCACTGGCACCATTTGAGAACCTCGCCACAGTTCCACATCATACCTCCGTGTTGGGCTGTGTGAGCCGGCACGGCACCTTTAAACCTTACTTACTTTGCAGTGACGACGCCTCCCTCTTCGCACGTTTTGCATCAGTCTCACATCTCGTCCCCTCTGCTCACTGAGACTGTGGCACATGAGGATGTTACGAGCGGCGGAAAGTATTTCCTCATCGAGTGGGTGAACTCGAGGCTCGACTGAAGGAGTCGAAATGACAGCGCGGATATTAAAAAGAGCCAGCATGTTCTTCTTACAATGCACATTGGAAACACAAGCAGCCGCCAGTTCTGCAAGGACTTTCCCTTGCTGGAAGACACGATGGAGCAACGGTTGACTAAACGGTTACTTACTAGCTTTCGTCCGAGTGTTCGACTCCACTTCTCGCGATCGCCATCAGCGTTTAGACGCGTTCATGACCCGTGCTCGCTAGCACATCTAATAACGAGACCAAAGTTTGATACATGTGACGACAGCTGAGCAAACTCCACACGCTGAAGAAGACCGTTCAACACGGTTGAAAGCTCTGGAAAAACACTGTTGAACTACTACTGCCAAGGTCAACAAACCGTCAAGCTCAGCGAGTGAACTAATCATGAAGAGTGCAAACATTAAATGTGTTGAAAGGACAAACAAGAACGGATTCATTTTTGACTCTTAATAAAAACACATCAGGCTTAGCTGAGGATTAACCAGACTTAAACCACGGGGACCGGTGAACTTGAGTGACCCCCGTGAGCCACCATAAAACAACGCTGAGGTCAACCCAGCGCTGCCTCTACAAATCAAAACCCGACTTTAAAGGCTCAACATTCAACGCTTTAATACGGCACATTGTTCTTCACAGCTCGTCGGCTGTCGTGCGCGCCACCGAACGAGCGCTCACAACGCCGGAGAGTGATTTGCATTCAGTCCGGGGGCCCAGCGGGGCCCAGCGGGGCCCCGGCGTGAGCGCCGAGCGGCTACGGTCGAGTGCTCGAGTGGAACGGCCCAATAGCCCGAGGCTTTGCACTGCACAGAGTTTGTGGTCAAGTCTCCCGAGTATTCTGAAGGATTTCACAACACTTGCACTCAGGAGACCTGGCATGGAAATACCAAATAAGCTAGTACAAGAAGAAGAAGAAGAAGAAGAAGAAGAAGAAGACTGAGTTCTTCCCATCAGAAGGACCACAGGCAGCTCCAAGCTGTTCTTTTACAACAGTGTTCCAGCACAAAAGCCACATTATTCAACTGCTGATCAAAGCTCTGCTGCTTGCTTACAAAAACAAAAACACAGAGAAATGAAACTACTTCTGGCCACAGTGGTTATGAAATATCAGCCAAACACATCATGTGCTGGAGTCCTACCTGTCAATGTACAGGAGAAGTGACGGGGCGGCCATGCTGCTCAGTCACAAAAACAGTAACTCAAAATTCTTCTCCGTCCCCCAAAAAAACAGAAAAGTAAAAAGAAAGAGTAAATAACAGGAGAGCAGGAACTGGAGCTCTGCTTTAGGCTAGATTCAGGTCTGTGTCCTCCATAGCTTTAGTGGCAGAGTCGCACACAGCCGCTAAGTTGAGGCAGAGTGAGATTGTGGAGGAACCGGCAACGAGAGGCCCGATTTAACAAGTAGGAGGGGAGGAGACGGAGTCTGAAGGGCACAGAGGGAATGAGTAACTTCTCCATGAGAGGAAGGAGGGATAACAGGGAGAGATTACTGGGAGGAAAGGAAAGAAGGGAGGTACCCAATATATGATCAATTACGCTGACGAGAACAAGCACACACAGATGATTGTTAGTTTTAAGAGTATTTGGGCAGAAATTTCAATATTGGACAAAGTTCAAACTTTGACCTGCAGGTGGCGCTTAAAGAGGAATCAGAGGATCTAAAGAGTCACCACGGATTCATGTACCAAATTAAATGGCAACCCATCTTATAGTTGATAAGATAATTCACTCTGGACTCACAGTTGAAACAAACAACTCACAGACTGACATTGCCAGTCATTAACGGCCCCGATTTCCCTGCATGCATTCAATATTACATCCTATTCTGTATAATATACAGTTACATAATTAACAGGTAATAATCCAGCCCTGCCACGCTATGACTACAGGCTACAGGACGACTTAGAACATTAAATGAAACCTTGAACCTCGTCCAATTACGCACACAGAAACGTGTCGGGTTACAGACTGGTCCAAAAATGTATAAAAATGAAAAACACCAGTTTGACTCGGTGCTGTAAGGTCCTCTTGATGTTGAACTGTGGGCCTCGATGGAAAGTGGAATGTGGCAAAGCAGTGAGAGAAATGAAAAGCCTCCTGGATGATTAATGGCTGCATGTGAGCGTGAAACCAGCTTTAGAACCACTTCAGACTCACCGCTGATCTCTCTATAGAACTTTGGCTCACGGGTCGTAATATCAAGTCATCAGTCACTGTCATCAACACAGCAGAGAGCACTACTGTTGTATGTAAATGAATGGTCTCTCTGGGTAAATAGAAACTGCTGATGAAAGATCTTTGTTTGACTTTCAATAGGTTGACCTATGACCCCGGCTGCCGATTGCTTTTCAGTGTGCTTACTGTTTCATTCATCTTTCTCTTTGGTTATTCAATGTTATGTTACAGTATTTTGAAACGCTGCACGGCTGGGTTTCTTATTCAATGTCGTCGTTAATCTGAAGAAGGCCGGTGAAAAAGTTCCTTCAAAATAAAAGACATTCGAAAAGAAAAAGACTTTTCCAAATGCTGAGCGGGTTATGTTTAATTAACCAATTAACAAAAGGCCTAACAGAGAATCAAAGAATTACAAATAAGCTAGAGACCACGTTGCGATGGGATCACACCAGCCACATCGGGCCTCATTTTGATCTCGACTCCACACCTGTCAAGTTGCAGAACTACGTCCTGCACCTTTGTGATGCAGCAGGTGCCAAAAGCACACAAGAAACCACAGACATACTGGCACCAGTACTGAAAACCTCCTCTGTGGAGTCTCCATCACCACATGTTGGTAGATACAAGAGGAAGGAACCCCGCACGGCCAAAAACACACACACACACACACACACACACACACACACACACACACACACACACACACACACACACACACACACACACACACACACACACACACACACACACACAGGAAGTAACACCTCACATGCAACAGTGTCCTCTTTACAAACAGAGCAGTCTCTCTGTCGGCCAATCAGTAACCACTATGCAAAATCTGTCCTGCTGCACGGAGGACATTCTTCAGCCAAGACTGCGGATTGGAAATATTGGAAATATACTGGGACATGATGGGCCACCTCTGACTTATCAAGGCCGAGCTGATTTTCTTTACATTTAAATGTCTTCGGTTTCATCGACCAGGTTCCATCCTGTGTTCATGTGATGGTCTGTTATTAAGCTTCCTGTTGCTGTTTTTTTTGTACGTTGTAAGTGAGCTGCAGCATGAGAGAGAGAGGTGCGCGAGGTTTGTAAAGCGACTTTGAGCAATGCCCACTTGTGTAAAGCTGCAATAAGAGTCTGTGAGGAGAGCAGGGACAGAGCGAGGCTGAGGTCGCCTACAATGCTTCTTTTGATATTAAACAACTGGAAATAATGAAGGATAATTTATGCTTTTCCTGATGTGATGTGCAGACAGGTGAAAATACATTGAGAATATGAACAAATGTTAATGAAAGATTTGTCAAATATGTAGGATTTTTCTTGTTTAAAACATTGTCCTCTGAATGTCAGCTAGTTACCCCCCAGTGCAGCATTAATAAGCACTACATAAATAAAGCCTGCATCTGCTTTGTAGCGTATTATCAGGACATTTTAGGGATTTTATCAATGTGCAGTATTTGTCAACATCTATAATCCATGAAAACACATTTTATATTATCACAACTGGGATTTACTTTATTGCCATGCATGATCTTCTCACCACGGCCTCTCCTTATGGGTGCACACAGGAGTAGTTATGAATGACAAATTCATGAATAAACTGCATTCAACTACATTGCAATGTGTTGCAGTAAAATAAATCATGCATTACATGTTAATAAACCGTTTATGAATGATAAATAAGGGGGATAACGTGGATGACTGCAGGTACGGCTGCAATCAAATTCTACATAAAGGAATGATATTTAATCTCTAAACCCTGTGTGTGTGTGTGTGTGTGTGTGTGTGTGTGTGTGTGTGTGTGTGTGTGTGTGTCTCAATGGAAGTTCCTTATCTAACATAACACGTTCATGTATGATTAAATGTCCTTCAGAGGCTGACATTCTGAACATACCTGTTGAATAAGCTCGCTAGAGGCCCCAGTTTCTTTTGTCTGCCGTCCTCTTCCTGTTGCGTGACCCCCGACCCCGGATGCGGTCGCACCGGGCTCCACGAGTCTCCGGGCGACGACAGCGTCACGTCGGAGAAATGAGCGGCGCCGCTGTCGTCCGTCTCCAAGGTAACAATGGCGCTGGAGTCGGACGTGACGGTGAGATCCAGGATGTCCTCGTTGGAGACCGACAGCTCGGTGCTCATGCTGGACACGCTGCACACGGAGATGTCGTCGCTTCGGTTCAGAGCTCCGCCCCCGAGACCCGTCCCCGCGGTTGCGGATAGTCGGAGGGCGGGGCTAAAGAGGCGGATGGAGTCGTACCCGCTGCGGGGGAAGGTGGAGGATTTGCGGATGGCATTGCCATCGGACGGATCGTCATCTAAAGTCAAAGTGGCAGGAGAGTAGGAACTGGAGTCCCGGATGAAGCCTCCGTCACCTGGGCGTTGGTGGCCGTGGAGGACGGGCTCCGGAGGGTTGATCTCCAGAGTTGGGATACCAGAGTCCTGGGAGGTCAGGCTGTGGCTGTCCTGGTTCAGGTCTGAGTAGCTCTTCTGGGGGCTGCAGTAGTAGATGGGGGTGGAGGAGCAGGACGGCCGGTAAGTGGGCAGGACGGACCCGCTGTGCCGGATCGTGCTGGGTTCATGGCAGTGGTGGTTGGTTCCATCGTGGAGGTCGGTCACTACACAGCCATTCTCCACTATGACCTCTCCAGACACACCTTCAAAAAGAATAGGAGATTCAATTAGTTAGATTTTTATACATTCTTACAAATAAGTAAAAACAAAAGTTGTGAAAGGAACATTTATCTGGTTATGAAACAGGGTCAATGTAATGAAAATTGGCTTTTTCTATATAGTTAGTCGGAATGATTGAACACTACTCCTTCTGTCCACAGGGGGCGCCAAAATCAACACCAATATAATGTTCCTCCTTGTAGCTTTAAAAAGGTCTGGTGTGAAGGATCTGGCTGTAGGTCAACATGAACGGAGGCCTTGAGAGGTGAAAAGTGATCCCACAGGCTGTAACTGGAGTCTGCACTGTAACGTGAACGCCAGCTGGGAAGCTAAGCTAAAGCTAGCGTGTCAGTCAGCGACTCGCATGGACAAAAAGACACCCGTACCCCTCCTTTGGTTGACGCAGATGTACGCGGCGGTGGTTTCGACAGGAAGTACTGTCCGTGTTTGCCGACGCTACGGGCCTTGAAAGCAAAACACACCCTGGGTATAATTAACAGGGAAGTAAAATAGGTTCAACAGGGGCCGAGCGTTTCACCCAAATGGTTGACACATGAAGCCAGATTCTTACCCAAGCTCTGAACCCTGACCTGCAGAGTCTGGTAGACTTTGTCCCACAACAAAAGCAGCAGGTCGGCCCCGTGCCACCGCGGAAATAATCTACGAATAAAGTCACAATCTGTGGAAAAACGCCTCATTATCATCGCCACGTACAGATGAAACACGTGCTTATGATGTATATTTAAAAATAAATGCGACGCCGCTCGTAAAAGTTTTAATTAGAAAGTGTGAAATCGTATTAGCAGTGAACTGTGAGGCCACACCAACACAGACATGCTTGATCTTGTCTTCAGAAGTCCTGATAAAAACAAAAGGTATTGTCTACGTTAACAGAAACACCCATACGAGCACACACGAAAGTCTTGTTCTACGAGTCACGATATCATTATTATCACTTTCAAACTTAACATGATGGGGAAACGCTGGTTTTCTAGGAAAGCGGTTCTCCGTTTGGGTGAAGACAGCGTAACATTAGGGGCATTCAGGGGCCAAAGACTGGAATGCGTGGTGTGATGCCTATAATACGAGGCACATGACAAGCTGCCTGGGTTTCCCAGTCTGGACGCCTCTTTTTTTCCAATTCAGCTGTATATGATTTCAACATATCAAAAATTATATTTTTTTGGGGCATTTCTCATGTTTTTAAACGGTCTTACAAATACATTTTGGTGAGATGTGAACAAGTCCTGTCAGACGAAATATTTAAATCTTATCTGAGCAAATGCAGCTTGGTATTTATATGCAGAAAGACAACCAACACCGGCTTTAGAAAAATCACTAAATGTTAGGAATCATGACTCATTCACCGGTGGGGTAAACGTTTAAATAAAACTCAAAGAATGACACTTGATACTTTAAATGTAAGCTGAATTAAATACATTCTTCTGGCCGAATTAATGACTGGCTTCAAAGTATATGAACTTTGTGGTTAAAAGAAATTTAAATATACATCATAAAGTGGCCTTTTGTATTTTAAACGTATGCTGAATTAAATACTGGCTTTCAGTTATTCACAAAACGCTACTTGTCGTGGTTTATGCACAATATTATTGGCCACATTTAATTAAAAAAAATGAATTTAAATGCGGTTTGGCGTGACCTGTAATGTCAGCGGGGAGAACCGCGCGCACACGCACGCACGCACGCACACACGCACACACACACACACACACACACACACACACACACACACACACACACACACACAGTGTGAGGGCAGAGTTCACGTGTTAACAGTGACAACTACACGTCGACGTGACCTACCACAGCTGCTGTCTCTCCGGTCCTCGGTACCGCGGCTCGTGTTCGCCATGTTGCCGCCGGTTGATGCTACAGGTGGGCTGCAGGTATCCTCCGGCTGGAGCGGTCCATGGTGATGTGACGCTGCTGTGACACCACCCTCGGCTCTCTGCCTCCTCAACGCGGCTTAAGAGCACACAAACGGCGCCAGCGTGAGGTCATTAGTCGGGAGGAAACTCGTACATTAAACTCGGGCTGGTTACCGTAAACACGTCAATAGGACTTACTCGTTAAAGTGCACTTGCTTGCTGACGCCGACTCGGCGCTTGTCGCAGCGCTTCCTCAAGTGCGGTCAAATGAAGTTAAAACGCAGGAGACGCGTCGTTGCTCCGCCGGCATCACTGCGGGAGACGAAACGCTGCTTCGGTGTTACTGAAAACAAGCGCGTTGGTAAAGTTTATCCCGTATCGGCAACATTTCATACCTGTTTTGACGCTTCCGCCGCCATTTTAAAACAAACTTGTGCCGTTGAGTGCGGTGTAATCGAGCGATGAACGCTCACCGTCGATGGGTTTACCTGTCTGCAGCTGAAGGCATTAATAATCGACCTGGCAACCTGCGTACTGTCCGCGCTGACTCCTGTTAGGACGACGACTTGGTAGGAAAGAGGAAATCCCCGGAATACAAATGTTACATTTGAAATGTGTTAACTGTCGTAAAGGTTAAAATATTAATTTAATGTGTATAATAACGAGTGTTTCAGGCTCCAAAAGAGTGATTTCTGTAGATATTCTATAACAGTAAGAGAGGAACATTCTTCCTAAATGTAGTTTATTGGACAGAAAAATTGCCATATTGACTGAAACACATATTCCAGGTCTAGACCACCTGTTCAGTCACATCCAATCCCCCCTCCCCCCCCCCAAAAAAACAACTAAATAAATAAAGAGTCAATATACAAAATGTGCATAGGAACTTTATTTTTAATACTTAGTTATAATCATTAGTACCAGATCACATCAATTAAATTATATTAAACTATGTAGGTCAGCACAATATATGAAGACACGTCAGATGTATAACCCTACTAAAAATATGAAGTAAAGGCTGGTGAATGCTGAAGGGATGGTACTATATCAGTGCAACATGTTGGATGGACGCTGTAGTGTTCAAACAAACACTTCTGGTTGTTTTCTTTTGAGTGACACACCACAACTAGAATATGACTTTCAATGGAAATGTCTTACAAACTTTCACTACAATATTACGCTTCAGTGAAAGTGGACTGAATCCTGAGCTGGTGGTTCCTCCTCAGCATCGTCACCCTGCCCTCTAGTGTCACCACGAGGTGGAGGATCTGAAACGTGAAGCTGCTCCAGCCTCCAGTCTGAGAAGTCACCTTCTGGTTAAATACGCTCCGTAACTAAATAAGAAACACACAGGATTCATAGGCTGAGGTTTGGTTTATTCCTTTATTAGATGTTAAGAAAAATCCACAATGAAACAAAATAATTTTCTCAGGGTGTACATGAAATCAGAACAACACCGCTACTCGGGACAGATGGGATTTGGGAACACGGAGGAGGAGGAAGAGGAAGAGGAAGGAGAGTCGAGGCGGGAATGAAAAGACGAGGAAAACTCTAGTTTTCAGTGCGGGGTGTGTTCTTCAGACCACAGTGCAATCCAAACTCAGCAACCCTGTCAGTGTCCTTCCAAATGCATATACCCTCACTGACTGCATTTACTCGTCATACACGTTGGTTTTGTTGTTGTTGTTGTTTTTCTGTTAGCGCAGCCTATCAGAATGGAAGAATCAAATGGAGAAAGGTGTGATGCATTCCTTCCAACTCCCATGCAAGTGTTCTTTGTGACTCGGCTTCTTGCACACATTCACTCAGATTCACACACAGTCATGAACATTCTTCCAATCACTGAATTAACCTTATTTTTTTTTCTTCTTTTACATTTTTTTTTTTTTTAAAACCAAAATATTTTGTTAAATCCAACATAAAAAAAAAAACCGAGTGTGATGTTTGCATGCTGCATTTTTCAGAGACAGTCCACGTTTTAGTTTTTTTTATTTTATCTCGGTGTCCTCTCACTCAAAAGGAATCAACATGCAAAATGAACTGAATGACTTTTCTCCGTATATTCTTGAATGTTTACATGCGCCAAAGTGTTGCATAGGACTCCACATTGCTTATGCAATCTACAATGGCTTAGTTCTTCTTTTTTTTCTACCCTTAAAACTACAGCTATAAGTCAAAGACAGTCGCCTCTGTGGTTTGCTTGGAAAGAACCAGAGTTGCTCCGAAACTGATGCTAGTATCAGAAAAGCTTCCGATCGGGTCCATGCACCGCTTCATATAAAGTTATAATATCACTTATCAGCTCATTTACGTTAAACGGGATCTGCCCGATCGGTACGGCGCATGTGCGACTCTCAACAGGGACGACACAGACAGGCGACGCCTTGCTCGTTGGCTACGTCAGAAGCAGCCAACGAGAGAGCCGCCTCGCTTCTCTCTCATCTCTGTGGAAAGTTGCGAGCGAAAAAGCGCTAACGTTAGCCAGAGCAATCAAAAACCGCTAGCAACATTTTACACTGAAAAATCTGTGGAACGAGTAAATAAAGGAAAGGTCTTTCCCATTCACTCCCTGTATGTGTTCGTCCGGTACTGGGCCGATAAGCAAGTTCAGGTGATCGGGAAGAAACGGTTATCGGAACATCTCTAGAAAGAACTCGTCAATAACTTCTGCTCTACAATCAAAGAAAGGTTTGACATTAATGCATCAATGTGTGTCGATTATGTAGTATGCTCATATCAAAAAATTCCTGAGTGTCTGATGACTGTCAAAGAAAGGTGACAAGACCCTGAAGTTGGATTACCTTTCATTCAGCTACTTGGGGTCCTTGTTTTTTGTTTTTTTAATTGTTTAATTGAAGTGGCATTGTACTGAACAAACCTATGGTTGTGCATACAGTCTTTGCATTTTTTTATTAAATGAGGCCAGTTCCAGAGCCATGCCTGCGATAGAGACCCCTAACAGAGAGTCTGCTCACACGTCTTCATTAATGGAGGGAGGAGTTCAGTTACGTGTCAAAAGAAGTCACCCCGCTACTAAAGATTTAAAAAGGTGGACTTCACTCATTCTAGATTTACTTATAAAGAAAACAGCGGGTATATTCAGGAACGCAGTGTTGAACCTTCAAAGCACGGGTCACAAGTAGGGCCAGTCCAACCACTCCTCACAGGGTTTTAGAGCCGACGCGTTTCAGATTCAGAGGGCGCCTTTGATGCGTTTGCATTTCTGTGAACGTGTCTTGTGTGCGTTCACGTTTCTCTGAGATAAAGTTCTAGTACACTCATTCTGAACCAGTGCCTTCACAAGTTCTGTTGCCAACACAAACACACACACACACACACACACACACACACACACACACACACACACACACACACACACACACACACACACACACACACACACACACACACACACACACACACACACACACACACAAAGTGAGACATTACTCAATATTTTAACAAGATATATTGTAAACCAAAAAAAAAAAAAATGAAAACACACCTTGTATGGAGAAAAAAAGAAAAAAAAACATTTGTACCTTAGTGTAATTCTGCCATGTTTTTGGTTTCACCACTTGTTTCGTGATACATTGGTGTAGTTGAGCGTCTGTACTTTCTGCTCGGGGACAAGTGACAGAATGGATGTGTAGTAACGTGAGATTTAATACCTGCAGGTGTTTCTGCTTCGGCTGGTACAGGCCTGACGACTAAGAGGTTGCCGTGAAGTCAAAACCAAGCCACATTCAGCAAGAAGCCATCAGGCTTTTAAAAAAAAAAAAAAAAAAAAAAAAAAAAAAAAAAAAGGTATTCATGGAGTCTGACGGTCTGGACTACAAACAGAATTAGGCTATGCCGTCTACTTATCATAGCCGGATTATGGAACTGCAACTTCAAAAAAAAAAAAAGAAAAAGGTTTTTGAACATATTTATAGCACCAAATAGTCTGTACCATAAAAATAACAAGAAATTAAAACAGTTTCATTCAGTTGTAACACAGGTTTCTGCAGAAATGGCTGTAGTCTTTTCACGATGGGTCTTTACCCCAAAACATAAACTTTTCTTTTTTTTTGTCTTTTCGTATTCCCCAGATTCTTTTACAGCATTGCATTTCAAGTAGATTATTAGTATTTTTTTTTTCCAACAAAACTTTTGATTTCCTGTTTTTTGTAAAGGATTTTTTTTTTGTTTTTCTGCCTCACAACTCACACTACGTCTACCTCTGTAAGACTATCACCATTCAAAAATCAGACTCATTTATGATGACTTTTCACACACGGGGAATTTAGGGATATTGAGAAGAAAGCTGCACACATTCTCTACTTCACATTCAGAAAGTCATCGCAACACACCCTTTGTTTTTGTTTTTCTTCGTTTTTTAAATTAAACTCAAATTCTTACACAACTCAAAAACAAACAAAAAAAACTGTCAACATCCTTGTACTATTCTTTCTGAACACGAGATGGAAAGTAGAGGATGCGATTAGCAGTCGTTTCACACAACTAGAAGAAGAGGAGTGAGGCTGGCTGGACGAACGCACATGCACAACCATTCAGATACCGCCGACTACCGGGATCCGAGCTCAAAAGCAAAAAAACGGTGGGAACAAAACCGACGAGGATAGAACAAAAGATTGTCCCTACTACCCAACTGTGAGACGTGAACGAGGACCAGCGTACAGAAGAATCAAATGGAACACATTCTAAAACGCCTAAAATGCACGTCTGCACATTGCATCACTCAAAGACGAAACATATTTTTGGAGTTTTCCTATTTTCTCTCACTTTTTGTCGATCTGATTGTTGATTACACACGGTTTTAAGTTAGTAAATGAAAACCTGCAGGGTTATGTGTGGGTGTTTTTTTTTTCTTTTTTTCTTCTTTCTTTTTTTTTTTTGGAGGGGTGTGTCAGAAAATGAGCCTACATTAGGTTTTTCCAGCTCTGAGATGACCCTGAATCGTTGCTGGTAGAGGTCCAGTCACATGAGCAGAGGATGGTTTCCTCTCTGTGACAGACGTCCCTCTGCAGAACTGGAGGATTCAAATGTTGCTGCTCCCTGCAGACAGAAGGCAGGCAAAGAGGTTAGACTGTTATCCACGCTGCATCGGGTTTTCAAAACTGACCGATCAGGTTCTGTGAACCCACAAATGGGGACATTTACATAGCTCACGTATTGTGCTGGACAGACGTATACAGGTCTGTCTCATGGCTGTTAAAGGGATACTTTAGATTTCTTCTTTAGTGCGCTTGTATGCGTGTTTTCTTTGTTTATACTCGATCCACAGATGCTGGATCTGGCCTCTGTTCATCCCTCAATGACTATCATATTCAATATCACAGGTGTGTGAAAACAAATGGGAAACATTGACGTGTACCTGTACACTGAGATCCAGGGAAAAGGGGGGAACAGAGTGTGTTCTGCCACCAGCACTCGTCCTGCTGGTTGCCAGTTCCTCCCTGTCCGCTCATATTCAACAGAGGGAACTAAACGAGACAAATGAGAAGTGGTTAGAGAGTTTCAGAGACGTCACAGGCGGAAGACATTTCACAGCTGATGACAGATTATGAAACACTGTGGGGTTAGGCCAGCACCTTTGTTAAAAGTGTCACCGATCGCAAAATATTAAGAATGTTAGGGAGATCATTGTAAGAAACCCTCACCTCTGGCACATCTCCAACAAAGTCATAAGCAATCCCATACTTGGGGAGCTGACCTGCTGGCCCAGGCAAACAGGACTGCTTCTCCCCTGAAGATTCCTCCTTTTGAACCTTACCGACAGAGACGTCGGTCTGTCCGCCTGCAGTTGATGCAGCTGCTGCCGTTTTGCAGTCTAAGCAAATCTCTTGCTCAGCGATTGGCAGGAGGGTACTGGAGCCCTCCTGTGAATCCAGAGAGGTCTGGGCACTCTTCTCCATGCCAGACTTCTTTAATCTGGGTAAGAATTTACCAGATTCCAGTTCTGACTTCCCGTAATAAGGGCCCTCGCATTCTGCATCCTCCTCCAGAGGTTTGAGATCTGCCTGAGGATCGTCGAAGACGTCCAGCGGCGCCTGGACGGAAAAAGTCGTCTCCTCTTTGTCAGTCTCAGCCTCCGAATCGCTCACTCCGCCAGGAGATAACTCCGAGGCCGATATCGGTCGGAAATGAGTCCTGGGGGAGATGCGAATGGCCCTGTACTGCGTCCGGTTGATGCCGTATATTCGTGGGTGGAAGGCTTCGTTCTCAGAGTCCGAGCAAAGAATGGATTTGGGCTTGAACCCCGGACTGAACGAAGCCATGTCCTCGGGCTCAAAAGAACACTCAACGTGGAGGACTTGAGAGAAGGGATTGTTCAGGTTGAAGGACGCGAACGGGTATTCTAAACCGTGCTCCTCACTTTGCAAGCCTCCGTAAGATCCAAGCAAATCTTCATGGAAGATGAAAGAAAATCCCTTATTCAATCCGTCTCCGCCTCCTCTGATGGCCTGGTCACTCTGCCCGAAGGACACGAGAGGCCTCCACAGGGGCCTGTGCCCGGGGGCAAAGCAGCTGCCAGTGTTCATGAACACATCTGTGCCAGTGATGGTGAGCATGTCTGAGCTGGAAGCAGATGCAGCTGCAGCGGCGCACTGCAGCAGGCTGTCCTGGGTGTCACTTGGCGGCACGACGGCCCAATTCTTATCGCCGCTTAGTGTCTTCAACTCTCCGTACACCCCTCCCAGGATGAATGATGTACTCTCCTTGTCAGAGTTCAAGTCCCAGGGCTTGGACGGAGTCATGTAATCCCCAGCGCCATCTACCTTGGAGAGTTTGTTTTTGGCTAAGTCCTGTTCCTTCTTGCCTTCCCAAAGGTGATACTCTGACCTCTGCACTGCTTTTTTCTGAGGCCCTTGAACAGGAACTCCTTTCGCCTGCACTTCCAGACAGCTGCAGCAGTAAGCGCCCGACTCGTCGGAGAATAGCCCCTCGCTCGCCTTCTCTGCTCCTGGCGTCGACATTACAGATTTGTCGTCTCCTATTGCCGTCCAAATGTCCTTTATGATCCCTGAGCTGTAGTCATCACCGTGTTGGTTTGCGTTGTCCGAAAACATGCCAGTACTGTACTGTTTACTCTCATCCTCTTCCAATGCGATGCCACAAATGGACTCCAATTTGGACTTTTTGGTGAGGGTCTTGTTGGACGCTGTACTAACACTGACCTCCTCACACTTGCGGCCAGAGTTTTCTTGCAAAAAATCCAAGATCTCCTCCTCCAGATATGTACCAGAGAGAGGAGGGATTACGCGATCAATCTCCTCGTTGCCAAATTGAGCGGCGTCCTCCGTCGGAACATTTCCTTGCTCGTTGTCTGACCGAGTCTCCTCTGAATGCGACCACGGACTGCAAGTTCGCGTCGAAAGGTTAGAACAGTGTTCAGTTTCGTCAAAGGCACTATTTTTGGTCCATATTAGCAAACGAGACTGTTTATTAGAATGTGGGTCGAGACAGCTACTAGAATCTGTGTTGTTTTCGTGACCAACGGCGAGCGAGTCGCGGGGAAAAGGAAGAGTGGGGCTGTCGTACTGCAGCTCGAAAAGAGAGAAGCAGGACGAGTTTAAACCAGACGGCTCGCTGGTGGCTTCAGAGACGGCCGGCTCCTCCAGGTTTCCAGACAGCTTGCTCAGGGTGAAGGAAACGCTATCAAGGAGGGGGGAGAGCCGGATGGGAGAGTCTCCCACGAAGCTTTCTCCATCTATCTCTTCTGAAGTAGACGGCGAATAACATCCCCACACTTGAGCCATGTTTTCCAGATCCTCCATTAAGAATCCAAAAGATCCCGGAGCGTCCTGCGAGTCGGCCCGTATTGCACTTTTCCCTTGCTGCTCAAGGCCGTCTAACACTAAACAACATTCTGCCTCTACGTCTCCTTGCTCTTTGCTTTTTTGTCGAATCATGCTTAAGATCCGACTCTCTTGTATAGAGTCTGAGGCACTAGTATCCAATATGGATTGATAAATGTCAACTTCATAGAAGTGAGTGAATTCAGACAGATGCTTGTCATCTAAATCTCTACTATCCTCTGGCTGAGGGCAGCTTGAGGTCCCAGTGAGTTCAACAGTTTCATCTTCTGCTTCGCCAGGCCCTTCCACAAAGTGCCCGTCCACAAACGAGCCTGCTGCTAGGTAAGCCCTCTGGTAGCTCTCATTGGCAATGCAGATCCCCTGGATTCTCTCCGGCAGCCTCTCCATGTCGGCTGACAAAGCGAAGCCATCAGGAGAGTCTACCTTGTTTCGATATTTTGTTTCCAGCTTGCTTTGTCTGCTGCTGAAAGGTACAAAATACTCTGTAATGGGCTCAGTGTACCAGAGTGGCTCCTCCATGTATTCTTTTTTGTCTCTGGCCTCAGCTCCGGACTCTTTCGCCTCCTTCCAGCCTGGATCTTTACGAATCTCCTTCAGAGGTCTCTTCCCCTTTTTGTAAAGCTGTGGTTGTTTGCCAGCGCCTCCGGCGGCGCTGCTGCTGCTCCCTCCTGCGTTCCTTCGCTCCTCTCTGTCGACTACCTTCACCTGAAGCTTCACCTGCCCGCTGTTGCGTATTCTCTTGTTCTTCGCAGCCTCCCTGGATTTGTGCCTGATTCTAACTGCCTTGCTTCTGGACGACTTCAAGTCACCCTGGTTCCCACTTGAGCTGGAGCCCGCCTCGCTGGAGCCAGAAGACCAGGATCTGGGTCTGTATTTGCCCTCAGATCGGTGTCTCGTCTGTCTCTTGGAGTGGACGGTAGATTTCTCCTCTGCTGCTGCACCACCACCACCACCACCACCATATCGATTTTCTTTCTCCTTCTTGCTCCGTCGTTGCTGGCCTCTTTCGTTGGCCACAGTGGTGATGGCGCCACAGGCTTCCAGGTTTCGCTCCCTCGCCGTCTCGCCTTCACTGTTGCAATCTTTTGGGGAAGAGGTGTCTGTGCTGGTCTGCGGGGCTGCGGAGGAAGATGAACTTGAATATGTGCAGGCCTTAGCCTTGTTCCACACCGTCATGATCTCTTGGAGACAAACAGGTTTCTCTGACAAAGGAGGAAAGGCTTCATAATACCTGCAGTCAAAACACACAGAGAGACAACTTGATTTCAATGCAGTCATGGCAGTAGAGTTCACACAGCAGACACTTTTTGAACATATTCATAGATCCACATCATCCGTGTTGAGGCTTACATTTCCACCTGGTCCTTTGAAGAGGGGGACTCAGCTCGCTCTGGAGACTGAGAGCCATCAGATTTCTTTTGAATCTGTTTTTCCTCTGTAAAAAAGCATTGAACATTAAGACACGTTATTGGAGCAATTATTATTCCACAACTCTTTTTTTTTTTAATGTATCAATACGTTGTAAATATGATGATGAAGGGTATGAAGCGAACCTTTCTGTTTGTTTTGGATGTCCTTCAGTTTAGAGCAAAGCTCTTCAACCAGGCTCTCAATTCCAGAGTTCTGCACAAATGACAAAGAGAAGAAAACTCAAACTTAATATCATGAACAGTTGATATCAATCTCATTACATGATGTTCCCACGTGACAAATAGGGATGCAGACTTCTTCAGTCCTGGTACTGATGACAGCACCGGGGGTTTAGGTGTGCAGAGTACCGATCTGATACCTGTGTTTAATTAATACGCCTCACTGTGTGGAAGTGAGGGGGGGGGGGGGGGCATTCTTAATGTGTGAGGCAACATCAAGCTTCACTTCAATATTGTAAAACTAAAAGTAACACTCAAATAAATACATAAATTAGATGTAAATTTACTGAATTATTATTTATCGTTTAAATAATAAAGAGAGTGGGTAAAAATAACAGGAATTATAATTCTAGTGTAAACCTTTTTAATGTAGCAACAAATTAAACAAGAATTAAATGGAGTAATGGAGTATTACTGGTACTATATATTGTAGTGATCAGTTGACTTCTTCCCTTGAATCCTCCCCAGAGATTTTAAGGGGCACACCGAGTAGCAGCCCTAGAGTCTTTACAGAGGTTATGCCTTTTGTAAACAAAAATACAATACAAAATACGAGCCATGAAGTAAACACAAAAGAATCATATTGTTTCTCACTCCACGAGTAAGTTACTGTGTAACGAGATCCAGTAGCCTTAGGTGAGAAAGCCGGTCCCCTAATGTGACCCACAAGAAAGAGTGAAAGGTATGGAGTTGACACAAGTCAAGCCAGCTGACTTGTGAGAGCTTAGGCATGCTCAGCCATGACAGCGCTATATTTAGCTATGGTGTAGAAATGCTTTAAAAAAAAAAAAAAAAAATAACAACAACAAGGGCTAAGCAACAGTACAAGTGATTGCCTCAATATGTTCTGAGACACTGAACGATTACTACATATCCTGTTTAGCTTAATTCCCTCTCGCACTGAGCAGCATGACGCGTGAAAAACAAACAAACACAAGCTTCCATCAAGTGGCCGCCGTCGAAGCCAACGGCCTCAAAACAAATCTCCTCCGCCACATAGCCGCTCCTCGTTACCGGCCCTGCCAGACACTTCAGCTCCCTCGTTTCCTGTTCACTCTTCCAGAAGAGAACATTCCTTACCATGCCACCTCAGGAGAAGCCAAGCAAAGTTTTCTCCTGCCCTGCGTTTCCTCTTGCATCATTGTGCTAATGCCGGTCAGCTGACAGCCGGCCGACTACGCCGCTCGCTGCTGCGATTCGTTGCGGTGTGTGTGCGCTGGTTAAAAAATAGACTGCAGAATCCAGTCCCCGGAGAGGAGCTCAACACTCCTCCTTTTGCCTTGCAGACCCTTCCCCCCTCCCCTCCCCTCCAGCTTTATGTTGTGTCACTCTCAACTAAATCACACCTCCCTTACTACTGCTGGCCACCGGCGGAAATGTCAGCAAATCTGTCTGTAGCTTTTTCAGTCACACAAAAAAAAAAAAGGTAGGGAATAAAAATGAGTATACTTCTGGGACATGTTAGGACAGCATTTGCTTTATGTCAAGAAAAAAACTAAACTTTGAAACACTGACCTTATTTTAACCTTTCTAATGAGGACTAATTGAAGGTGTGGCCACCAAGGCAAACGAGGGGGCGATGCCTGGGCAATGAAGATCTTCCCTTGTTCAACACTTTAGCCTTCCGCATTGACATAGCTTTAATCAGTGTCTGTTCACCGTGATTTATCCAGTTCATATCTGCATGACTGCACCATAACAAACAACAAGGAATACTACAGCAAAACGTTCCGGACAAGCCTTCTGTCCTCAGAAAGCTTTTTATCTTACAGTTTCACATAAGAAGGGGCGGGTCAAACTGTCCCAAGCTTCAATGCGTGAGTAATGACTCGCTTGCATTCCTCCGAAGCCAAAGTGATTCAAGTTAACCGTTGTTTTTTATACTACAGAAAAGAGTCAGACTGAGTGGTAATGATGCTTACCTCATCAGATGCAGAGCGAAGGCATTGCACAGCAGCTTGCTTCTTCATTTCCTCCAGACTCAGGTCGGTCCCTCCTTTCTTCTTACTCTTGCCCCATTTCTTCCCAGTTCCCTTCTCCCAGCCCAAGAAGATGTCGTTTTCCTTTTGCAAAAAAACCCCCCCAAAAAAAACGTGAGAAGTCAGTCACAGAGGACAAACTAGTGTTTAACAGTGAAACCAAAGAAAAAGCAAAGAAAGATTATACAAATGATATAATGAATTACTATAAACATTTCCATACAGGCTTTATAACAATTAGCACACAATCTTGCATATAGCCTATTTCATACAGGAATGTGGGGTCGTTATTCTACATAAAAAGGTACGAACACAGAAGGGGGGAGTTGCTTCTCCATTAAGCGGGCAGCGGAGGAAGTCACAGAGCCGAGACGACGTCTGTGTGAGAGAGACGCCAACGCTGTTGTGTTACACGTCACGCCTCTTTTGCTCCCGGAATGCTATCGAAAATCCCACACTGGGGTGACATTGCTGCTTGGTTCAGAGTAAAAAAAATGGCAAAGCCGTCGCGATGGCGGATCTTCCTTAACTTCTTTATGGTGGAATCTCTGTGTGAAACCGGCTTATGTCAGTTCAGTCATCGGTAGTAGAGCCATGATGTGAAAGAAAAGCTCCATCGTTAACTTCTTGATGTCTTCCTCTAACGAGGCCATTATATTGACGCACTAACGTCCCTTCCTGAATAAAGCCCACTGCCCACTCTTTTGACAACGCAAAACTCAAACAATTACAAACAATCACTTTCTACACTTTTTTGACTTGACTAGGAATGTTCATTTAAGATTGTGAGAGCCCACCTGGTCCTGCAGGTCATAGTCGTAACTGTCATGCAGGAGAAGGCTGAGGACGTAGCGGGTGTAAATCATAGCATCAATCCCGCACTTCTCAAGCTCCTGGCCGAGCCAGCTTTGAACTGGACCCAGCGACTGGAGCAGGGACATCTCCGAGGCAGGCAGGGGGCCCGCGAGGGGGTAGGGGCAAGAGAGGTTTTCAGGAGGAGCAGGACCGTCTGAATCGGTGCTCACGGGACGCATGGGACCTCAGGTGTTGGCCATTCTCAGGTGAAGCAGCATTGTGATGGGTAGTTACTGTCGGGTGGTCGGTGGAGAAGGGTACGGAGAGAGGACGAGGCAGAACCTTGGGAAGAGGGGGGCAGTCACTCCAGCAGGACGCACTGAAGGGGCTCTACATGGGGAGGCATGTAGGATGGTTGTTTTTTTTTTGGTTTTTTTTTTATTATTGCTTTGAGCAAAAAGAGGATTTTACTCGTCAGGCATGGCTTGTGCTGCTGATAGATCTCAGCTGCTGAGCAAAACACAGGACGTGTTTGCGTCTCAGTCGGAAGGGTCCATTGTGGGGCTTCGTCTTACTTCACCGGCACAACCTGAAACAGAGCAAATAAGCATCAGCTTCACTGTGATATTTTCAATGTTCAATGCAAGTGCTTGAAAAAAACAAAAAACAAGACATGGTCAAAGACCTTATACACAACCCTGACACAGAACCAAACAGCAGGAATCAAGGCGTCTTTATATCAAAAGATGCATGAAGGGATTGTGGAAATTATATTTTCCATGATTTAAAAAAAAAAAAAAGGGAGACAAACTGTGACACAAATGTTCATACAGATCCTACCACAGCCTATAAACCTTGTTCCTTCTCCCAAAGGATGTAGCCTGTTCATTGCCTTGCTTACCAGCACGTTAATGGGCTCCTCAGAGAACATGAGCTCTTTAAATAATGTAGACAGCAGTCACAATCATGAGCACACATGATGGTGGTAAGCCCTCTGTAAAGTGAGTAACAGGTCAACAGGGCGATTATTGAAGTTTGAGTGCGTAATGAGCCTCCTGTTAAGGACATGCAATGCAACACAAGAAAGTGAGAGGACATTTGAAACACCTGGATGACAGCAAGGTTTGATAAAACTCCTACAACAGGAAGCACCACTTATTCCCTTCCCTTACAACCACAAAAAAGAGCTGCATGGTTTAATTTGTGAGCAATAAAACCAAATACGTCCTGGGTTAGTAGCCATGACTAAACAGGAACCAGCAAACCCCAGCGGTTAAGTAGAACAGTGGCCACCGGGCAGGGCGACGCTTGCTGTCAAATGAATGTGTTCAGTTTAGCAGCAGCGGATTGGGGAACCGACGTGAAGAGCAAATGGAGGCTGCGCCAATTTGATTGGCTGGCCCGGTCGTCACTCATCAGTTGGATATTAAAGACTAGCCATAGAGGCGTCAAAGAGGCAATAGTTATGTCGTATGCAACTATACTGTTTGAGCAGGCACAAGCCTTCCGTAGAGGAATATTATCAGATAAATAAAAACAGATGAACAGCTAAAAGGTTAGCTAGCTTCCTCGCTAATTGCTCATGCTAAATATGGCTGACCAGTGTCTACAGCCCAGCTGTTCCTCGTATGCACACTAGCCCCGACAGCTAGCTCCTGACTGCACTGTTCACATACCAACTTTATCACACAACCCGCTATTTAATGCGATTTCTCTGACATCGAAAGGAGCGAAATACTGCAGTTTGTGTCGCGTTAACTTGCGATTCGCCTACTTTACTTCAGGTGCACGGTAACGCTGTGCAAACATGTAACGTTATGGATTAACGTCACTGACATTAGCGTTATATTGCTGGGAGCCTAAGTGCGGCAATGCAACCACAGAACAGCCAGGCGGTATATTTAAGATAAAAGTCACGTTATTGGTGTCATTGTTATGATGTTTGACCACAAAGTCGGAGGTTAGGTGACTAACGTTGTTCTGACTCGTGGTATTAACGTCGGTTAGCTCGCGTCACAAGGTTAACTGGACCAGCGACCTTTAACGTGAGCTAACGAGCTAAGTTAGCCGAGTTAGTCAGAGCTAACGTTACTGCTGCTGTCAGACAGTTTATTAGGACGTTTAAAGTTAACGTTACTTGACATGCTTTATTTAGGTTAGACAGAATGAGTTACCTTGCGATTTAATTAATGTAATGCCAATAACGACGTCCATATGTATGTCTAACTTATGTCTGTATGTCGGTCAGGTGAACTGTTTCTATTCAGTGACATTAGAGCCCTGACGGGTCTCCATTAACTAGTTAACAGCTCACGTTAGCTAACAAGCAGCAACACGTTTACGTTAGGCCAAGTCTAAACTTTCAGTCGGAAACGTAGCAAAAGTCAGAACAATATGTCAGAGATATAAATGTAAACGAACGTTAGCTAACGTTAGCTTTCGCGTACGCTTGTTGTTGTGACCAAGAGGAGGAGCGGCTGCCCAGAGCACTGTCAGACGTTTCCCATCAAAATGTACGCCATATCGTCACACAGCGAAAGAGTAAGCTGGCTACACACACACACAACACTAAACGGGGACAAAAACAGCACAGTGCGATAAGAGAACAGCCGGTCCACTGGTGTGCCTACCTGCCGTGGGCTGAAGTAAAGAAGAGCGGCTATTTCTCTCCCGCTGCCGTTCCGAGCTCGAGCTCTGGAATCCGCTGCGGTAGCATCGCGTATCATGGACGCCGACAGAAATGGCGCTGTTTTTCACATCCAGTGCTGCTTCAGTAGCGTCAAGGAAACCGGCGACATTTCGGCTCTAGCTAGCGGAAGGTCATTCGTCGATGACACTTAATACCCAGAACCACAATGTCCGCTATCGAAAACCCTGTTTCATTCAGAGAAGGACTCCCGAATGCGCCACCCTCCGCGTTCGTATCTAGGCAACAAGGCGAACCTCTGCCGTCCTATTCGGTTAGGTTTGATTCCTCCGCCAGGGTATTGCATCAGAAGCCCAACTAGTACTTCTGATTTGTACTCAAACTGTATTCAAATGAGGAATGACATCGAGTTGATTAAACTCAGCTCTGGAAATTGAATTAGTGACTAAATCCTCGCTCTTTTAAATTTGTAAAAAGAAAAACACACGAGCACAAATAACTCTCATCTTGTAAAAAGAAATAAATTATTATTTATGTCTACAAAATACACAACAATATTGTTACAGTTGATCACGATTGTTTTTAAATGACTGTGTCATTATTGTTTACTCTACAAAGTATTAATTAAGGTATTTTCATATAACGTTATAATGCTTCATAACACAGAGTTCTTATCAACATAATCAACCAAATTTATAAAGTAAGCCACAACAGAAATAACATTTCTGTGCAATTTTGCCATTTGACTACAGCTTTGAGTTTTCAATCTCTTGCACAAACTGAACCAGTAATAATTATCCTTAAAAAGGCCACTTTTCAGTTAAAGTTTTGACAAAGCAACCACACATAAAGTGATTTAAGATTTATCAATTTATTTTGTTTTATTACAGTTTAGATTACTGCTATATATCAAGCGGATGCACAAATACAACAAGCACCTTCCCTCTGTTGGAAATTGTCGTTTCCAAGGTATTGCTTCTTTTTACTTTAACAAAGTTAGTATCACCAGGGCCTTCTATTCTTTATTATGAACCACTGTTTAAAGCAGAGTTGCAGCTTTAATTTTCATTAAGAAGCAATACCATCGCAAATATCAGTACTGCTTTTGTAATTTAAAAAACCCCTCTCTCCCTCTTGAAGCCTCTCGGTTGCCACTAACGATGAAGTGTGTATGTATGTTGGGGGATGGTGCTCATTGTTTAGACTGAGCACCTGCCCCTGATCAAGGGTCCATAGTGTGGCACACTTCATGTGCCCTCCGGCCCCTGGGGTTATGACCTCTAGGACGAGATGAGCACTGCTGTACACTCCTGGCACCACACACACACACACACACACACACACACACACACACACACACACACACACACACATGCTTCATTAACAGATGTTATCTTTATTAAGTGTATGTGGGGTGAGTAAAGAGAGAGTGCAAAAGAGGTCAAGACAGGAGTGTATGGAGTCTGTGCGTGCACAAAACTACAGTTCCCAGGGCCCCTCAGAGCCAGTCAACAGAATATGAGTTCTGCTTTTGATCTTTATCGGAAGCCAGAGCAGTGCAGCCAAAGGCCAAACACAAATTGACTCTCTGCAACACTGAGGCCTGATCGATGAGGAAATTGTGCCGGTTTTCAACACTATCCTGCCTGCTGACAAAATCTCATCTGAACCTCAGCCACGAGCACAGTAAGATGCAACAACTTAACAATCGCAGACAAACCTCTAAATCTGGTTGCTCTATGCGCTGATGGCTTTCTCTTTTGCCAGCTTTAACTGAAAGTCAATGTGGAGCAGATGGCGTCGTCAAAAGATGCCCCATAATCCTCTCCCAGGAAGAGTGTTAGGCAGAGGGGGGATGGGGCGGGGTAAGAGGTGATTTCACTCCAACGTTGTGAAAGAAACTTGTGTCCCACAAAGCTTCATTGTCGTTTTCCACATTAACGGTGAGTTTACAGGGTCGTCTGAGGTCAACCTGGTTATCATCCGCAGGGTGGGTCATTGAGGTAAATCCTTTATTAGTCACAGCTCACGAGTTAGATAAGTAGACATGTGGTATACTGTGCATGCTGACTTGTTTACATTGGCTCCGTGTCCTAACCCAACCACATAGGCATTTTTTATGCTGTCAATCAAAGATGAAACAAGGGCCAATTAACGTCAGTCTAAATACATCTGATGGTTCGAATAGCAACTTGTATTTGTCCCAAGAACACTAGCTCATGTCTTTTTTTGTTAATTCCTCCGGGACACATCTGCAGTGACTAAGGATACTACTCAGAAAAATACAATAGAACCTAATCCCAGTGTATAAATTCCTTCTTAAATTCTTAGAAACAATTAGCTATCACACTCTTCATTTAATAAAGCTGGTTGCACCATTAAAACATTGTCAGTAAGGACTTCAGCTTTAGTATAACTTCCAAAAAATATGTTTTTAAGGGTGAAAAACGATATATTAAATTGAACTGCTAAACCATGTTAAGTGTAGGTATTACTTTGTTTTGTTTGTATATGCATACAAGTAGAAATGTGTGTGTTTCGGAATAATAGTACACACGCAGTTTAGAATGGGAGAAAATATCAGATTATGCTAACCTAGGAGATGTTATTTGGTAACTCAGTCTAACATTATTACCATAACATGTTGTAATATTTGTGTGAAAAATGATGCGGTTCAATTTCATCATAATTAAACCAGCATTTTAGTAAGTGTAAGGTCAGATATTTTCCACCATATGTTGTACTCCTCATGCAAAACAGGTCAGATATTAGCAGCTAACTCAGCTCAGTTAGCTACTCAACACTTACTGGGTGTAAATTTATATCTAGCAACAACTATTTTCTAGATAAGAACTCAAACTAGTTTATGTGGTGCAACTCTTTTGGATTTAGAGATGCATAATGCTTAATCTGTACATAAACACTTACGTTTAACTTATACAAAGCCAATTATGTTAGCCTAGCCAACAGGCTAACATTGGTCAATTCTGAATTAAAGCTATTTGAGAAATTTCCAGTATACATAAAGCATTCTTTGATTAAGTCGCAGGTCTAGTTAGCTCAGTTAGCTACACACCTGGCAATTACACCTGGTGTAAATATTTTGTGTTTTTGTGGTGAAACCCGCTAATCTCGACACCTAGTTAGCGTTATGACCAGGCTAACTCATTTTAAACGTAGCTTAGTTACAGCGAGTGAAACCAGTTCGGCTCCAGATCCTATTCTGAATGCATAAATCATTTTTTTTAAAGAGACAGTTCAACCCAAAATCAAAAATACATATTTTTACTCTTACAATCTAGATAGTTTTGGTGTGAGTTGCTGAGTGTTGGAGATGTCTGCCTGTTCTAATGTAATGGAACTAGATGGCACTCGGCTTGTGGTCCTCAAAGCGGCATAAAAGAAAAACTCAATGTCTCTTTCCAGAAATCGTGACCCGGTTACTTGTGATAATCCAGAGTCCTTGATGTAGGAACTATTTTCTTTCTACCAAACCAAACCTGCCAATCGCATCACCATGCAGAAGCGAGCGTGTGTACGCTACCTTGGGTTAGCTAGCTAGCTCTGCTCAGCCGAGAAGGACGCCATTGAAGTTCACAAGCACAGGCCTCTCGTCCATGAGGAGACACGTTTCTTTCTGACGTTTTCTGTGTTTATGTCTCCAGATGACGACCAAACTCATTGGTCAACTCACCTGTATTTAGACAGTCACATGTCAGGATTCATGAGAGAGACTGATGCCACAGATGTGGCAGAACAGCAAACAACTCTCATGTTACATTGACACGAAACTAATCCTTTTTATAGAAATGAAATACTTCCCTATGAAGTGACCAATCGCAGCGTGAGCCATTAATCAAAGAGACCAATCAGGATCTTTGTGGAAGAAACCAATCCGGCCCCAAAACAAAGCCATATGACTTTGGTTCCTCTTTCTTGCCTCCGAAGCTGTTTACCACCATCTGCTCTCTGTCTGGACTCTATCGCAAACATGCACTTGTATGAGCTCTCTCACAGACTGATGTAACAGCGACTTGCCTGCCTGAGTGATGTTTTGTTTCCTGTGTTTTACGATCTCACAGTGCTTCCACTGGCCCTGAGCCAGTAGCCAGTGTCCAAAACCCCACCTCAGGCCATTCAGAAAGGTAAACAAACTGATCGACGCATGTATTTTATCTGTAGTGCTGACAATCTGCTCCCTTCTTCTTTTTATTACTTAGTCGTGCTGCATCTCGCAGAGACAACTGGACCGCAAACTGTTATCAAGAGCCGAAACAGAGAGAAGGGCAGAGCAGTTGTGTGTCAGGTTGAGGATGAATTCAGTGTAATTTCAGTATTAAGAGTCGATCGAGCCGTTGATTGTGATGCATGCCTTTGCAGTTCTTCTACATTTGCTACCGGGGTCTGTGGTGGAGGGGCACAACGGTATGATTTCTGTCTCCGTGTTTCACATGATCCTGATCAACAGGGTCTCTTTCACTCCTCTGTGGTCTTGGCAAGACATCATCACCCTTCTGTGACATGGTTCACCAGCAGAACAGTTTGGTCCACCAGCAGCCGGCCCTGACAGACATTGTGTCTGCCGGCTTCGCTCATCAACTTCAGAGGTAATCATTCATGATCTTCTCCGTCTATGTTCAGAATAAACTCATTGGCACGTGATCTAAAGAGGCTGATTTGTTCCGCGACTCAATTGTTAACTCAATCAGAGATATCGATCCGTGGGGTCGGTCGACATGGATCAATCGGTCCGATGGCTTGGGGTCGCCACCCTACAATCACACGACACAGCAGCACCGCATCAGGACTAACAGCTAACATTATGCAATGCAAGTCAAACAAATGTCCATTGTCATCATTTGATGAGACGATAAGTGACTGTTCAGTGAAGGAGGGAGTGCATGTGATTGTTTTAGTGATGATCCACACCCTGGAGTATGCGGAGGGATTTAAACCACTGGTCGACCGAACAGCTGATGCCAAACCTCATGTGCTGAAAACAAAAAGCTCATTGGGAGCTTTAAAGCACTTCTATGGGTCCAACAGCTTCGGATTAATTCAGATATGACGGTGATGTAAGGCCGAGATAGCTCTGACAACATGTAAGTGTGTCTGTGCCGAAGGACTTTTCTAGGGCTGCTGACGATAAAGAAGGACAAAGTCTCCCTGTCATGTGTTTCACTGTGTGTGTGTGTGTGTGTGTGTGTGTGTGTGTGTGTGTGTGTGTGTGTGTGTGTGTGAGAGAGTGAATAAGGCAATAAGACAGAGAGCACGCCTGTTTGCATCAGGACGGTGGACAAACATGGCTCATTTTACTTACGTCACAGGCAAGTGGCTGTAAAAGCATGTAAATGTGGATTACATCATGCGGTCACAGTCTATCCACAGAGAGCCTGTTATCAGCACAGCACAGGCATGAATGTGCTCTCAATGCAAATAGCGTGCCCTCACAGCCCTCTGTTAACCTGTCTGCACCTCTGCAGTAATGAATGATTACTGAGAGGTGTTTCGACAGGTTTGCTCCCAGCCAAACAGACAGTTTCTCTCTCTTTGATCAGAGCCTTAAACGGTTTGAGGGAACAGAACCCAATCTAAAGTAAATGTATCCTTTTTTTTTCATTTTGCAGAAGAAAACTCCAACATGAGCAACCCCAACAATGACATTCACTGTCCTACTAACAACTACTGTGTGTGTTTCCAAAGGTTTCACATATTCTTGTGTGACTCTGCAGTCATTTCGACTGGGTTAATATGCGCATTTAAATTGTTAAATGTCCCTAAACTTCCTCTTTGTCATTTGAAGGGAACAAAAGAAGCAGTCACACCTTGGGCCAGATGGTAAAAAGATGTATTGTTATTCTTAAGTTCCTGCACAAGGAACCCTTACACACCACACGCCTGCTTATCCTCTTTGTAGGTCAAAGGTGACGGCTCTGATGCTACCGTCTGGTATGAATGAGGACTGTTTTGCATTTCATTCCCCTCACTATCAGACTTTAGAGACTTTAAGTGCTTCTCTGTCCTGTTGACAAAGACAACACAGCAAATCTTATCAGCGCGTCACACATTTCGTATGAAAATGGATTGTCTGGTGGTGCTGCGTTCAGAGGGCTTAAATTCATCAGATGCCCGCTTCCTGTTCGACAGAGACAGAAATGGCCTCTGTGACACTAAGTTGAAAGGAATGCTTGGTATGCGAGGCACCGTTGACAATTGTTTATTCGCTGGAACACAAACCTCCACTCCACACACAACAGGCCTTTCTTGGGAGACAGGTTTTAAGGAAAAAGGTAACAACAAGGCCCATCAGCCCAGCCTTTGTTTGGCAAATTATCCTCACACGTTCTCTTCTTTAACAATGCAAAATGAATGCATAAATTATTCCAGTCATGCATAATCACAGAGACTCACTCAGCAACTATTTCTGCTATTCAGAGACGTCTCACATGGTTGTGACCGCTGTAATTTAAAGGGCCATTCAACAGATTCTCAATTTTCATCTGTCTTAAAATGAACTCAAATGATCCAACAGACCCTACGATGGAGTTTGGTTTCACTCTCTCAATTTAGCCTAGCAAGCATACAATGTTTACATAATGAGCCCCATGCTTGTATCATCAGGGAGAGAAATGCATTTTGAAATGAATCAGTGCCAGGTAGTCATTTGATCACCAAATCATAGCAATGAGGTTGAAAACTGATTATTTAATTTACTTATTTAACTCAGCATCAATGTTGCCTAAGAACTATGTTCCCTCAGCATCAATGTTGCCTAAGAACTATGTTCCCTCAGCATCAATGTTTTCTAAGAACTATGTTCTTTCAGCATCAATGTCTCCTCAGCCCTATGTTCCCTCAGCATCAATGTTTCCTAAGAACTATGTTCCCTCAGCATCAATGTCTCCTCAGCCCTATGTTCCCTCAGCATCAATGTTTCCTAAGAACTATGTTCCCTCAGCATCAATGTCTCCTCAGCCCTATGTTCCCTCAGCATCAATGTTCCCTAAGAACTATGTTCCCTCAGCATCAATGTCTCCTCAGCCCTATGTCCCCTCAGCATCAATGTTCCTTAAGAACTATGTTCCCTCAGCATCAATGTTCCCTAAGAACTATGTTCCCTCAGCATCAATGTCTCCTCAGCCCTATGTTCCCTCAGCATCAATGTTTCCTAAGAACTATGTTCCCTCAGCATCAATGTCTCCTCAGCCCTATGTTCCCTCAGCATCAATGTTCCCTAAGAACTATGTTCCCTCAGCATCAATGTCTCCTCAGCCCTATGTTCCCTCAGCATCAATGTTTCCTAAGAACTATGTTCCCTCAGCATCAATGTTCCCTAAGAACTATGTTCCCTCAGCATCAATGTTTCCTCAGCCCTATGTTCCCTCAGCAACTATGATTTTTTTCCCCATCCAAATAAAGCTCTTTGTTCCCTCAGAACTGCGTTCCCTCAACCCCATGCTCCCTCAGTATCAACCTTGACCCCAGTTTAAATTGGTGTGTAACTTTTTGACATATCGCCCTGATAATATCCGAGAATGGACAGACAGTCTGGCTAGTACTCGCTGCCTTCACTGGTTGGGTTAGGGTTAGGTTTAGGCATGAGGACTGAGATTGATTAGGGTTAGGGTAAGAATATCAGGGTAAGCCTATCAGACCAGTATGGTCAGATGACGTCATTCTGTATAATAATTAGCCTCGTGCTGTGCAGGTGTGTTTGTTGTATTTTCGGAGAAATGGGCCTCCAAAACGCGCTTGTTTTCGGGATAACAGGCTGATAACAAATGGGACTATCGGGGTTTTCCGAATAATGGGCCGTCGGAACAATGGCATGGCACTGGCGGAGGTACTGAGCTGCACGCTCCCTAATATTAATGTTTACCTCTCCATTGATGACAAAACATCACAAGCTGAAAGTTACCATAATCAATAATCAAACAACCCTAGAGTCAAACAGTCAAGTGTCAAGCAGCCTGTCGATAGCACCGGACATATTACGGACCCGGTACGACCCAGTGATGCACAGCGACACCAACGAGAAAGCACACTCGGTCAAAGCTAAGAGACAAAGAGCCGCAGTGTGTTTATTGTGTTTCTCCTGCTGAAAGTCAGGCCACGAGACGAGCGGGACACCACGGCAGCTCATATGACTTTAAAACAGAATGAGGTATTCATAACTGCTTCATACCTCCTCACGTGGAGCCAGCAAACCGCTAACCACAAATATCTTGCATCGACACGCGGTCGGTAGATTGAAGCCTATGGGAAGACTGAGTGAAAATGTCAGTTGTAATCTGAAACTGTGCTTTAAAAATAAACATATAGAAGGCCATATGTTATGACCTGATGCTTATGAAGACACACTAGAAAGTGGTGGCAATGTATCATTTAAGCAATACAAATGTAATATGTTTGTGCTTCTGTTTACATTATTTATTGCAAAGCATATGATGAGACAAATAAGCATCGCAATACAAGATCGCGTGCACCACAAAACACAGTAGACTCCTCACACCACCACCACCACCACACTTTCTCTTCCCACCTGAACCTCCTGACTCCAGAGCTACATCCTCCTCCACTCTGGATACCTAATCCCCATAAGCCTTTATAATGCCCCGGACAGAGAGAGCGAGAGCGAGAGGGAGGAGAGTCTGAGCTTGATGACCTCGCAAGCCGATTACAGGCCAGCCACGTTCCACAAACAGCCCTGCGAGGCCTTGCACTCTCGGCCCGCACCGTCAAACAGGAAAGGGAGGCGATGAACCCGGATACGCCGAGCAGGACGACAGTGGAGACCGGTGCTTATGATGAAAATGAAGCTCTGCACTTCTTGGACAAGTGGCCCAGGATATCAAAGGGAGCATTTAGCTGCCACTAGAGGGTAGAACCGGCGTTCTGATATTACACAACAGCTGGAGAAAGTGTGTCACTTGGCCAGTGTCTCACAGGTGGATTAAGAGGCAGGCCACCTCAGACCAGCGGTGGATGAAGTATTCAGATCCTCTACGATTGTATTACACCTTTATATCATAGGATTATTAGAATCACTAATGTGAAAGCAGGATTTTACTGTAGTTGGATGAGGTGGGCTGACACTATTTTCATTATGGATTAATCTGCTGAATATTTTCTCCAGTAATCAATTGATTTTATGTAAGTAATCAATGTTTGTTTTGTCCAACCAACAGCACAGACCTTAAAAATAATTTGAAATAATGTGAAATGATTTAAAATATTTTGACATAGTTTAAAATATGTTTTAAACAATTACAATAATCAAAAGGAGAAGCAGTAAATTCTCACGGCCGTGAAGCTGGAACCATGAAATGTTTTACGTGAAAAATTATAATAAATAATACAATACAAAATTATAATAAATAGTAAAATAAAAAATTATAATAAATAATAAAATAAAAAATTATAATAAAAATAGCCGCCAATTAAACAAAATTCTGTTCATATGGTTTTTTTTGTGCAAAACTCTTACTTTATAAAGTAACCCATAACTATAGCTGACAAATAATTGCAGTGGAATAAAAAGTATTAAAGCAGCATTGGAAAAACACCCGAATACCTCTACACCACCGACCTCAGGAGACCCGTCTGTTGGTTGATCTGGATGGTTGATCAGCATCACCATTCTGAATAACACTGTGTATGCTGTGAAAGCCTCCATGTTTCAGGGATCCACCATCTCCCAGGACCTCTAGTGGACTTCCAACGTATAGTCAGCAGCAGGAAAAAGGCCCAGCAGAGGACGTCATGGAGTTCAACCATCCTCAGGAGCTGCTGATCTAGTTCTCTAACCAAAATAATCCAGACTGTTCTCTGCACGTCCATAAATGTGTGGTTTGGATCCGCCACCAAACATGACAGGAACAGACTTCATGAAAAAATATCATTGCTGCCAGCCCGGCCTCATCCAGGACTCATACACCTCCAGAGTCAAGTAAAGGTAACATCACTGCAGTTCCAACTCTCCCCTCTGGGAGGCGCTACAGAGCATTGTGTGCCAAAACAAGCAGACACAACAACAGTTTGTTTTCCCCACAGTCCACAGAAGAATCCAATACCAAACACCAAGCATCCTCCTTAATAGTGAATGACATATGTTTCAGAGTTTAAATACACATTTTTCTTTAATATATGTAACTATCTGTCTATTAAAAGTCAAAGCAGTGTGAGAAATAAGAGGGTCAGAGAACCCTTAATTGACTCTTCAGACCACCCGAAAGCCTAAATAACAAAAAAAAAATACAAGTCATTAAAATCATAAGACATTGACTGAAGATCTTAGATCCCTGATTGCCACCAGGTATTTTGCATTCCACACACTGACTGATACTGTCACACCTACTTCATAAAGTAACCTGTTACAGTCGTCATCCCATATGTATTCCAACACCACTCGTTGCACTATTGTATTACTGTCTACAAATGCCAAAAAATATATATATTTCAAATTTAAATGTATTTATACATAGATATACTAATATAATATATAGGTACAAACCACTTACCACTATCTATATTTATATATTCTACTTAATTTCCAGACAAATTAGTCCATATATATAAAGATATAGATATAGCTGCTCAATGTTTATGGTTTACCTTTGTTCTGCTTTGTTTTTATGTTTTTGTACATTGAGAACAATACAAAAAGAAAACGTTCTTATGTGTACTCATCCCCGGCCTCAGAGCAGTCAGGTGTAAACACAATGCAGGCCAGATATCAAGTGTTGCCCAGTGCCTCCTCTACTTGAGTTTATTTTTGGTTTTCATAAAGATCCTGTTGTGTTTTTTTTCGTGTTGGCTTCTAACACCTACTTAAGTGAGAACTAGGTGTGCATGTGACCGCTAACGTTGTTTGTCTCATCAGAAAGCCACCGCTCTGACCGCGCGCTTCAGATCGCTCCGCGCTTCTGGCGGGGCCAGATGGTCTCCGTTAATTACGTTGCAGTGTTGAAACCTATTCATTTTTCGACTTTAAGCTCAAAGATGTTTTCGCCAAACCAATGCTGGTAGTATTTAATCAACCAATGAACTCCTTCGGGTGAAGAGAGGACGTGAAAGTATTGATTTCCACCTGTAAGAAGACGCAGCATGCCGTGCCCGCGTGAGCTCGTGCTTGTTCTAGTTAGACACACGGGAGTGAGGCCGTCTGACCACCTGCTGCAGCTAAAACACACTTCCTGTCACACACAGCATCCACCACATGAAATGTCACCTTTCATTTATCTTCTAACACCATCATTCTTTTTTTTAGCACTGCAAAAGCACATTGTAGTCTAGTTTATTATGTGTGTAGCTTTGAATGCTTTTCAGATATTTGCATTTTTATTCTTATATATAAAGTTGTGTTGTATTGTAAACTTGTTCTTTGTCTCAGTATTATCCTGCTGCTGTAAAAAAAAAAAGGTTTTGTGTTGTAATAGTTTTTTGTGTTAATTTCATTTGATCACTCATGGGAAAAAACTATGATAATGTACTTACTAGTTTTAAGGAACTAGAGTACATTTCAAGGAACTAAAACTAAAACCTCTGATGAAGCAATGGATTTTAGACTTTCATCATCCTAAGAGGGTGTTAGTCCATCCAAAGAAGAGCATGTAAAATACAAAACTATTCTCGTGAATTCACGTTGGTCACACACTACATTTAGACAAAACATGCACCGGTAAATAAATCATTTTATTCAGTTGTTACAGATTACAGTCACTAA
This sequence comes from Cebidichthys violaceus, assembly GCF_023349555.1. Classification (NCBI taxonomy): domain Eukaryota; kingdom Metazoa; phylum Chordata; class Actinopteri; order Perciformes; family Stichaeidae; genus Cebidichthys; species Cebidichthys violaceus. Next base: position 11,047,668 of record NW_027176361.1, on the reverse strand, counting down.
AGAGATTTAATGTCGCCGTTGCCGGGCCCCACCCCAGGGTGCGGTCGCCACGCTCACTTCTTGGGACAGCGGTTGTGGCAGGCGCACGTGAGAGCAGCTACCAGCACCACGAATTCATTGAAGTCGACCTCAGAGTCTCCGTTGAAATCCAAACCTTTCAGCAGCTTGTCCACCTCGTCTTGGTTCTTCGCCGCCTTCGTAGAACCAAGAAATCAACATTACTATTGCTGGATGCTGTTACAATGCTACATTATACCACTGTATGCAAGCAGTCCCTTTGTCCAGATCATTTTAGTAGACTTTGAAGCAGTGGTGTAAGGTAGTTATGATGGGGCCCAGTGCACACCAGTAATGAAGCACACACACACACACACACACACACACACACACACACACACACACACACACACACACGTGCGTTCGCACATCATTGTATCGTCTTGTCAAAAGATACTTGTTGGACAACAGCAACATACATATTACCCAGCAATCATCATCGCATATCTGTATATGACTAAAAATACCAAAGAAATTAAGAAATGATTCAATCAAATGAGACGATTTATGTTATATATAATAATCCTTGATCTGATCTTTCTCTCAATAATTAAATAATCATAATCAGGCACAATTTGTTTGCTTTCTCTGCATCTGCCAGTACAACTGTGTATCATATATTTATGCCCCTGCTTACTTATTCAAGCTCAACGGTAGGTCTTTGGGCGCAGATATGGCAATAAGTTGAGATATGACGCCATGACGGGAGAGACTGTTCAAAGACGCTAAATCCACCTCAACGACACATCTAAAAAATGGGGCAGCTGCAAAATAACAGCATTTCCAAAGTTGTGGCCACCAAAACTGGTGGTCACAAACATTTCGAGGCCAAGAATGTCATACAAATTTGACATAAAAACACAAAGTTAGAACACCGGTTTTAGCATCAATTAAATCAGGAAAATTGGCTTCATGATGTGTCTAATTAGATAGAAAAACGTTCCTGACTGGGGCCTGAGGCGCTTTACACCATGAGTCAATACATTCTCAGTACGGCACAGTTATGGGTACGGTACCTTGAGCAGTCCGGGCAACTCCTTTTCCAGCAGGGTCTTGACCTCGGCTTTGTTCAGGCTGTCCTTACTGCCCTCGCCGGCAGCATATGTGTCAAAGGTCTTCATCAGGATGGCCATGGCTGTCTCTAGCTGGGTCATGATTGCTGCTTCAGAGGTGGTCAAAGACGGAAAAATGGTGTACCAACACCGATCAACAGAGCAGTAGATGTGTTGGCACTGGGAGGACTCCTTATATACCTTTAGAAAAATAGAGTTCAATGTTAAAAAGGAAAAGAAAAAAACGTCAGGTTAAGTGTTTGATATAGGTGGTGGCTCCAGCTGTGCCAACAAAACTGCAGCCCTATAACGCCTAGTGTACATATTACCTCACAGCCCACATGGAGCTTCAGTCATTGACTTGTTGATTTAAGGTCTTTTCACCAACTGAACCACAATAGATTCTGTGATTGTTTTCATATTGGACAAAGTAAATCATGATTTATGTATTGTGTAGTTTAAATTGTGTAGCTGGTTGTCTCTTTGGGTATCATCAGTAGGAAACACTTTTGACACACAGTGTCTCTGCATCACCTGTGGTTCGTGGTTGTCCGTACATGAACCACGAGAGGAAAGTTCAAACTGCGTAAAAGCAGCGTGTTCGCTCGTATGTTTCTGTTTTCCTGGAAACAGTGCTCTGTTACAGTACACAGAATATGTTATGTGAAGTGAGCGTTTATCTGGTCACAACCAACTTAGCTTCAGCACTGCTCTGGCTGTAATAATTACACATCAATCACAGTGAGAAGTAAACAGTATCAAAATCCTCACATTTTGCATATTACAGCAGGATGAATCTAAGAAGTTGGACTCCATCAGAACGTAAAGTGACATATACGTATTTTAAGGGCAGACAACCGAGGCAAAGCCATCTTTCATGGTCAATTTTGAGATTTTGGCCTATTTCTTTTCAGACCAGTAGAAAGAAAATACAGTTGTTTATTTCACTACTTTGTCTATTTGCATCCGTAGATTTCTCCAAAATTCACCAAAGGTTAGCATTAGACCTATATATAATTACATAAAACTTGTAATACAAAATGTAATTGTCTTAAAGTAAGTAACCAATTGGGGAAGTGTCATGGTGGTATCTGTTAGTAAATGTATTTTACCTATTCATCTGTACACCAATACCTGTGCAAAATATTGCAAATATGATTTTTTTTCTCATACTCTGAGGCAGAAATCTCCATTTCAGTAGCACTCACCACCAAACGTTCCAGTTTCACTCCTATCTATATTCTAAAGGTTTTTACACAGGGCCTTGTTCCTATCATTCAAAGCCTGATTTATAGAATGTTTCTATTGCTCATAACATGGCAAAACCTTCTTTTTTTTTATGGCTGTTGACAGTATTTTCAGGAATTACAATCCAAAATTTTTAACCTGCATGGTTTTATCCAGTGTTCAGATCTTTTGTTGCACATATTTAATATGTTAATGTATAATTTAAACATGAAACTTTAAAAAATTTGCAATACGAAAAACAATTGTCTCAATCTAAGTAATCAACTGGACAAGTTTCATGATGATTTCTAATATTCGCTAAAACGTTTACCTCATTCACCTGTAGTGTCTATCACTGAAAATCGACAGGAACATAATAAAAGTGTTCCAAAAATGCTTTCTAGACATACTTAAATAATATAAGTAATAGTACGTACCACTAAACAAATTGTGCCACCATTCAGCACCTTAAAACAACTGGTTTCAGCACTTAAGTCATGTTTCTTTCAATTTCAAAGATCAGATTTATGTGCACAATGTAAGCGATGCACAATATTACTGTATCCCACAGATAGGATGAATCGTGTATGTGTGCAATCGAATAATACAGTGTGAAAGCGTGCAAAGGGTACACTCATATTATGTGGTGGTTAACACCTTTTTGCAGCTGGTATGCAGGTAAAATGTAGTGTAGGTTTGTTCCCATGAGTGAAGGAGTGTCTTTCTGCAGCCTTCAACACTTTTTATCAGTCCTAACTGGCTGACTCATTGGGTTAATTGTCTCTGTATTGACAAACTTGTCACTACCATTAAACACCCATCAAGCTACTATTTAACTTATTAGTCATAAAAAAGCACTCACAGCACAAATATGCTGACCTAAATGTGACACAAAAATCACCTTTGTCCCATAAGTTATACTACTACCAGTGTAGCCTACATGCAAACAACAGCGCTCTGTAGCGTAGGCTAATCTGTGACTTGTTCGTCGTTACTGCTCACATTAGCACTCCTTTTTCAGGAATTATCCAGCAGCAGGATGTTTGCTAAAGGTTTTTTTTCTGTGATCCCACAGGTGTCAATACCTGCCCCCAAATATACAATGTTTGCATGTGCCAAAGCTAACATTTAAATCTCATATTTACAGCCAGCTGCCTAGCATACTAGCTTGCGCTGAGGAGAAGAGCCACAATCTGTGGACATGTTGGATTTGAATATTTGTTTTGCCCCAGGCAAACATTTTTATCCATCTGGGTGGTCGGAAAACTTTTGGATTGTGAAAAATGTTAAATTAATGTTGTTCCTTAGAGGGAAGAGGACAATCTAGCTTGAACTAATCACAGAGTATACTGTTCAGTCACAAAAAGGGCTAATTTAGCTACTTAGCATATCCTACAAGGTTGATAGTTGCTAACTAACTAGCCTAGAGCAGCTGAAGCTTCACATTTTCAGTATTTTGGGATGCATGTTGAGTATGCTATCGCATTAGTAACCTAGACTGAACAGAGCTATTTAGTTAAGACATTGACCCTCACCATTTATAGTGCCTTTTTTCATGAACAGATGTAAATGTCATGTACAACATGGTATAATCCTGATAAACCTTTAACGGTATTCAGCTCTCCAGACTACTCTTTATGTGACATTGGCCATATATTTCTAAGCATGTTTGTATGGCTAGTATTACCAACTCATGCTAATTGTGTAGTTGTGCTTTCAATGATGCTTACGGGGTTTTTTACCGACATGGTCGTGGGAAATTTTAGAAAATCCACACATAACCTGAAATGCAGAGCACATGTATTTAGAGCTGAATGATGAGTAAAACATGGTCTTAGCTAAATGTATTCACTGTAAGTCAGCTACATTTTAGAAGCTCTGTATCAAGTGTCAAGGCCAGAGAGAAACGACCACACAGGAGCTGTTTCCACTTCCTGTCAGTGACCTTTTAATGCGCCGAAGCCGTAGTGCCACAGTTTCCACTCAGCATCCTCCTTGTGATTTGAAGTCATTTTGAAACCTGCATCTTTGCAACAGAATCAATACACTCACTAATGCAGACCACTGACTGTAGCTTGTACAATGAGCAAGTGAAAAGAAAAGCAACCGTGCAAGTAAACCTGTCTATAAATGCACACATTATTGAAATGAACTTAGACCACAAAGATGGACAGGACTGAGTTTATAGAAAAATCCAAAATATTTACACTCATCTAAAATCATAATATACACAAGTACATAATTCAGGTAAAGGTTAGTAAAAGAATGTACATCATATACATGCTGAAAAATAGAAAATACTGGAAGATGAGGAAATTTCCCTGATCAGCACGTCCTCATCCACTTTCTTTGGTCTCGACACGTTCAAAGTAATCGAAGGATTCATACACCGGTACCTGACACTGAAAGAGACAAAGACAAAAAAACAATCATCGCAAGCTTACATTACACCGTATCAGGGACATATAACAGTACATCAACATGTGTCAAAGAGAATATATTACTGAGTAGGCGTGAACGGTAGAAACGATTACTCAGAAACAGGATGTTGGTTATATTTCATAATAGTGTCTCAACATTGGAAGTTCCTGCTAAAGCTGTAGTTTAAACAACGTTGACCAGAACAGAGTGACCACTGACCAGAAAAACACTAACTTCTTTAAGCTACAATGTGATCCGGAACAACGGTTGTGTATTAAATCCTACTGAGATTGTGGTGTTGCTTTTATATATATATATATATATATATATATATATATATATATATATATATATATATATATATATATATATATATATACAGTATACATGTATATATATTTATATATATGTGGTAAGGGCGGACATGCAATTTGTCAAAATAGCACCAACGATGGTGAATGCTACCGAAACTAATTGACTTTCAAGATCAGAGGGTAGAATACATTCACAGGTGGCCCAATATTTAGTGACCGGTTATACATGTATTTGGTGGAGAAACCTATATATAGCGTGTAACGTTATATCAGCGACAAATTATGAGCATACAAGTCACTAGATGCTTTCGCCTACATTATCTGTGGTCATGCACGGAATTTAAAATACCATGATTTTAAAATAGGCGCTATAAAAACAGGCTTTTGTGATCAGTCAAGTGGTAGTCAACCCTTCACGCTAATAGTTTGCAGCTATGGACGACGGCAGCTGTTGAAAACTCCAACAGAACATGTAGGTGTTATCCGGTTGTTATGCTGTCGGAGTTCTGTAGAACTTAGCATGTCGGCTACCTCACGTAATAACACCTAGGATGCATGAAGATCACATGGGTAACCAATATATATGCAAATTTCACACCCTTCACCATGTCACCTCACGCTCCAGCTCACACACTTTATATAAAGCCCACATGCAAAGCAACTGTGAAAATAAGGTTGGAAACGTTTAGTAGGTTGATTGAAGAATAAAATAAGGCAGAGGCGGATTGACAATAAGGCTGAATTTAATTTGATAAGACATTTGGCCAAACAATGTGACCGCTGAAAGAAAGATCACAACAACGGCTTGTGAAGAAGTGCTGCATGTTTGTGTATTCTCCTACAAAGTAGACCTACATAACAGGATCACATGAAAAGGTTGGTTCCCCGTTCCTCAAACTATGTGCTGCTTCATTCACCACACTGAACCAAAATGAGCAGACTCATGGTGGTGCCCGTTGGTTGGCACCACCATTTTTTTCCTTCCGTAAGTTGTTGTTACTCCACACACAACATTTGTCTCTGTAAATTAAACTCACCCATTGAGAAGAACCCGTGGAGGAGCCGGTGCTGTGTTTGTCCATTTCTACCTCCTCAGAGTCAACGTGGGGAACCTCGTAGATCACCCTGGTTGCTTTCACTGAACCAGTGGGACACACACACACACACACACACACACACACACACACACACACACACACAAATAAAAGGTTAGTTAGCATTAAACGAAACCTGGGCACCAACAACAATACATAGAAGCAGCACACGTAAGCGTTATTTTAATTTAGCTGGATAATTCAGTTGCTACTGTCTCTACCAGTGTTTACTTTTGCTACTAGTTGCTATATTACTGCCCCAAGAAGCTCACTGGTCCATTGCTCTGCTATTAAACAGTGAATGAAAGTGGCACCGTCGTGTCTCCTTAAACACTTTTCCCACCCGCAGCAGCACTAAATTTGCTCAGCTCATACATCCATACAGCAGTAACAACCAATTCTTCATCAATCTCAGTCGACAATTTGTTCTCGGTGTAACACAGGGTTAAATTTTTGGTCTTCTGAAATGACACCTTGTGACATTTTGTGTTAAACTGTGTAAAGACACTCCTAGAATTGCCTTTGCTGACATGAAGTGGGTTAGTATGCGTGCTAGAATCTCATGTCAGTGTTATTGAAGGTAATGTGTTGCCCATATAAACATCAAACGTGAATATGAATTAGTTCAATCAAGAGATATTTCAAGTCTTTTGTATCTTTTTTATCAAGAAATGGTTATTATTATGTTGGAAGCCCTTTGGTCTTATATACACTGAAACAATTCTCTCAGCTGCCTCGATTTTAGATCCGTTGCTTCTGTCAGTATTTTTACGTTAACCACGGAGCCGATGAAGATAATTATCACCCGTCAGCACAACGGAAAGTGTTTTTTGCGTCTTTAACTCATTGTTTTTCTTTACAACCTGCAACTTAAACTAGTGACTCAGTCAGTGTTGTGTTTTCAGCTTGTATAGAAGAATTTATTTTAAAATCCTATTGGTCTTTATCTTAAAAGCACCTATTGGTGAAAAGCTTATTATATTTCCAATGTTAACGTTAATGTCTTTCTAACTTTCTAGGTTTGCTGAACTGACATATATATATACATATATATATATATATATATATATATATATATATATATATATATATATATATATATGTATGTATATATATATATATATATATATATATGTATATGTATATATATATATATATATATATATATACATATATATATAACATTTCTTCAAACACGCTGATTTCACACTGTGTTGTCTGAAACAATACATCAAATTAATTTAATTACAAAAGCACTGTTCATTTTTTTTAAATGTCATTTTTTTCAAAGTTGAAAACACAATTAGATCCACCTCCATTTTATTAAGATGGAGGCAGAGGACTTCATAGGGCAAAAACTATCTGCATGGCTGGATACCATCATATTATGGTATTACTATTCTCTTCCTCGTACCTTGTCTCCTTCGCAGAGAGCAGAAACACACGAGAGCGATGAGGAGCAATGGAGCCACCACAGCCAGGGAAATGATCGCAGGAGACAGCAGAAGATTGCTGATCGAACCTGGATGGCCACGTTGTGATAAAACATGAAACACAAATATTACAATAAAAATAACAGAATTGAAGTTGTTGTTTCTTTTTTCATTTTTTTTTTTTAAGGTAAGGTGATTTGTGTGTTTGATTTTTTTAAAAACCTTGTATTAGAAGTTTATATATAAAACAAGAAAGCATTTGACTGATCTATGGTTTACTAGGTGATATAAAGCCTCTGTTTTCCTGAACAGACCAGATCTCATTCTGAATATCTACAATTATTAGCTCCAGCCATTATGCAACACTGTAATGCTACTGGTGTTGTGTCTCCATACCTCCCTCTGTGTTGTCCTCTGTGTTGTCCTCTGTGTTGTCTCTGTCCGTAACTGTGATGACGGTACCATTTCCCACAACCTCAGTTAAAACTGGTATGTCCATTTTCACCTTGCAGATGTATCTCCCTGAATCCTCTCTCGTGACATTCGGAATGGTCAAGTTAAAGCAGTTAGACGTCTCCTCTGGCAGAGATCCTTGAGAGTGATTGTTCAAGTACAAAGTCTTATTCATAAAATCCGTCTTATTTTTCAGCCAATAAACTCTCATTCTGATAAACTCCGGTGTCCAGCAGCAGCTGATGTCTACTGTCTCCCCCTCCACCACAGAGACATCAGGACTCTGGGTAACAGCAGGTCTGACTGTAGATGAAACACCTGTGAAGAGACAATTAGGTGATGCATGATTTGGCTGTTCATCACAACAAAACACACATTGCATCGTTTCAGAAGCCAAACCAGAAGGTAAATGTAGCGAGTGGTGAGTTTCTTTGACGCTTTTCATCAAAATCTGGAGAGGCGCTGAAATAGATCACAGTGATTTGATCGGATTGTTGCGCAAGTCAACGACCAAGTAAAGCGGTAATGTCACACCAACCATAAAACAATAGTAGTCCAGTTTTTTTTTTTCATTACACATTCATACGTTAGAAATATTCAAAAAGTTGAAAAGTGTTGGTTTAACGTCTACCGTAAGCATAATAAAAATGCATTCATTTATGAGATCTTTGACAATATCTTAAAAAAATACAGTGATCATAAAAAGGATGTCATAGTTTTAAGTCATTTTAACTCTAGATCTCTGTGAAACATGTGACCTTAAAGGTTAAGCTGTGTTTTACTCACTCCAAGATGAGAGGGCACAGAGAGAGGCCAGAAGCAGACTGCTGAGTAGAAGCTTCATCTTTACACTCTGATTCACTGCTGACAACTGACACTCATCTCCTCACAGCAGCTCTGAGTCCTTCCCACCACATATACACACACACACACACACACACACACACACACACACACACACACACACACACACGCGCGCGCGCGCACACACACGCGCACACACACTGGGCATCATCTTTTCTACTGCCTCCCTCTGTATTTTCTGCAGAGACGTGTGAAAAACCACAGCTTTTGTTCCTTCCCCCTTCAGATAGAAGGCAGCGATTGGTTCTGCAAAAGATAATCATCATGCAGTTTGGAGATCAAAGTCGCAGATACACTGAAATGGCCCACCAACAAAATAGGTGTGAAAAAGGAGCGAAGGAGAGAAATGTCAGTATTTCCATTAAAGGTATTGCCTCCAAACGGCTCTCAACATGGCGGCTAGGAGCCAACGGTCTAAACCGTGCTAACGGTGCAAACAATGGCAACAGTGCTGACAGAGCTAACAGTGTTAACCTGAGGGGGAACCGGACGCCATTAATCAGGACGGTGTTATCCCCTTTAAGTCCTCTATTTCTTCACAATGCTGCTATATTAATACTCTGAATTCTATATATAGAACCTTTAAAGGGTCTCATAAAAATCAGAATGGTGGCCAGGTTATCTTTGCGTAGGCCGGCATTCCAACCACCAGGTGTTATGTTTGGCCTGACTCCATTTCTAACCCTGAACTTAGTCCCTAGTTCACCTGATATCTTTTAGTGTCAGTAAAGCAAGTTAAATACCAGCATTGGAGCGTTCAAAACGTGTCCTGGGTGGTATTTTGTAGTTTTACTTTGGTTAAAACCCCCATGTTTACAGATGTTAAGTGACTATATATGCTATCTTTCACATCACTCTGAGCGTGTGAGTTGTTGTTTGCAGAAAACTGAGACAAACCCGGTGGGAACTGGTGCTGTTTCTACTTAAATGGGTCGTACCATTCATCTGTGTCCAGGGGTCAGATCCATGTAAGAGTAGAGGAAGTAGCATGAATTGTTGCGTTATAGTGTATGTGTCTAGTGCCACCACTAGGGGTCCTCAAAGTGTGAGAAGACCCTTCACAGAGAGGGCAGATGGGTCCACCTTCAGACCAAATTATGAATTGTCCCTTCACTTTACTGAAGTGCTGTATTTAAACATTAAATCATGTTTATTTAAAAAATCTGGAAGAAAAATGATACTCGTAGATCTTGTAGCCTTGTTTTAGCATTGTTTTTAATGGCATGCTTTCAAGAACACAGCTGAAGTCAAAGCAAGAAGAGATCGAGACTACAGATTATAAATCTTAATCATCAGGTCCTCATTAAAGGCGACACGTGTTGATTTTTGTTCTCTTTTACGCTGCTTCTCTCTCCCTCGCATCTCTTTCCTCTTCTTCTTGGGTTTCCTCTGTCCTTAGGGCTGGAGTGCATTCATTTCCAGGAGCAGCTGAAACACGAATGCACCGATCGATTAGTCATGAAGTACGGCAACATGTATGCTGCTGATGCGCTGTGTGGTGCCGACAGCGCTTCATCACAGCGGAGTGGAAGCCGTGTACCTGGTGTGTGCTGCTGAGCTTTGGTCACTAAGCTGTTGATGGAGAAGAAGGTGATGATGAGGGCGAGGATGGGCAGGCACCTCAGGACATAAATGAGTACTCCGTCCCAGTGAGAACCTGAAATTCACCCACAGAGGCAACAAGCTCAGACGACGTATACAACAGAGAGGCCACACTTTTTTTGGGGGGGGGGGGGGGGGGGGGGGCAGCTGTGACCTACCTCCCTCTGTGTTGTCCTCTGTGTTGTCCTCTGTGTTGTCCTCTGTGTTGTCCTCTGTGTTGTCTCTGGCCATAACTGTGATGACGGTACCATTTCCCACAACCTCAGTTAAAACTGGTATGTCCATTTTCACCTTGCAGATGTATCTCCCTGAATCCTCTCTCGTGACATTCGGAATGGTCAAGTTAAAGCAGTTAGACGTCTCCTCTGGCAGAGATCCTTGAGAGTGATTGTTCAAGTACAAAGTCTTATTCATAAAATCCGTCTTATTTTTCAGCCAATAAACTCTCATTCTGATAAACTCCGGTGTCCAGCAGCAGCTGATGTCTACTGTCTCCCCCTCCACCACAGAGACATCAGGACTCTGGGTAACAGCAGGTCTGACTGTAGATGAAACACCTGAAGAGACAACGAGGTGATGCATGATTTGGCTGTTCATCATCCCCCAAAAAGCTCTGCTACAACGGGTAACCACGCACCACTGCCGAAATAATCATGAGGAAATATAATAATATTCATTAATAAACTTGCACAGCAGACTGTGTAGAAGAGGTAGATTTATTTCTTGAAATACTACGACTTTATTTTGTTATCTTATTGTTATGACTATTTTCTTGAAAATCATTCATTTATAACTTTATTGTATTATTATGACTTTTTTCTTGAAATATTATGACCTTACTCTTATTAAGTTGTTGCTTTATTATCATATTGTTCTTTTTGGAAGATAATGATTTCCTCTCATTAAATTACAACTTTGTCCTGGACTTCTTAGTGAACACGGATATGTTTTGAAAGTTGTGAGAATGAGCAGAAACATATAAGCTATGAAAGCCCATGGATTTATAATTTAAATAAAAAATGTATATTATTGAATCTCTGAGAGCCTTATTGCATTATATTTTCATATGTTGAATTGACACCTGGCTCCTGAATGTGGACTTTTCCGTCACAGAAATGAATTTCCACCGTAACTTGATGCAGAGGAATTCACCAGAATTCATATTTGTCCACATCAATGTTTAAAAGATACTTACACATTTGGTTTAGTGTTCATCTTGTTTATTACCTACAGTTTTCATAGCTCACACACACACCATGCCTCACTTATTTGGAGCTGTCCTCAATGAACAGCTTGTTTAATTCAAGAAATGTGTTTTTTTCATATCTCAGTGTTAATATTTATGAGCAGTTAAAAGCTGCATAAATCCACTTTTGCCCACCTTTTTTGGCATCGACATAACATGAATATTATTTATTAACTTCAAGTAATCCAGATATTTGATCTTCATGCATTTCCTTAAAATCAGAATCATACAAAAACAACATTTAAAATCATTCCTCAGGGATTTACACAATTTAACTCCACATATATAAATAAACATTTACTTCAGGCTGAGTTTTGAAATTAAATTTCCTTCTATAATCATTATCACACATTTTATTTTTTCAAATTTAAATGAAATGAAATCACTTGTTTTATTGCATTTGACTTCATAGTCCATCGGTGGTTATAATTCGTTCATCGTTCATTCAAGGCAAAAAACCATACGCCTCTTTTGCTCAAATGTAATGATTGACTCTCACATAATAATAAAACACTGAATATGGATATTATTGATCATTATTATTTTTTTACTCACTCCTAGATGCACGGAGAGAAGCGAGTATCAGACTGCTGAGTAGAAGCTTCATCCTCTCACACCGGTCCGCCTCTGAATACTGACGCTCATCTCTGTAGAGCGGAGCTCCTCACATCTTGCACTCACACACAACAACACATGGGCGGCCTCACCCTCATGTGAAGGTTGACCATCACAGACTTTTGAAGATAAATAGAAACAACCTCTGTTTCTTTCACTTCAGATGAGTTGAAGGCAGCAATATTTAATAAATATTCACAATTTAGTTGTGACCTGTCCTCTCTGCGGAGCTGCAAGAAATATTTCCTTCTGATCTCAGTTACAATGGCTAGCAAAATGTTCTTTTATTTACTGAACTATATATATATATATATATATATATATATATATATATATGTATTCTAGTTGTAGATTAGAAGATTAGAAGCAGAAGCCAAATCATGTAATGCAGAGGGACTTTGACAAATAAAATAAAATAGTTGAGTTCCTTTTTCGCTGAAAAACTATTTTAGGTGATACGTTTAGCATCAGCTGTGACTCTAACTAAAGCCCCACCCTAACATCTAGTCACTGTTTTCACTCAACTATTGATACCATAAATGAGAAATAAGACGGTTCACGCGGCAACATTTTACAGAATTCTACTCGAGCTCTCAAAGCTTCCAGAGATATTGTATATCAGTATCATATACAGTAAACAGTTCAGCCAAAACAGGAGACAGAAAGGTGCGGTAGGTAACACTGCTATGATCACTATGGTGGACCTGCACATCCACACAGGAGTTCAATTACGTTTGAAGCATTGCTACACTGTCCACACAGACTCGGTACTGAGAGGAGGTCCAATCAGATAACATGAGTGGAAACACCAGCGTTCAGCCACACAGCTTCAACCCGAGGTGGATAACGAGTTCTATTCACTCCTTTACATGTACTCGAGTAACTGTGAGAGTAGTTTTAATGCAGCATACTTTTCACTCTTACTTGAGTCGATTATTAGAGGAAAAAAAGCATTGCTTTCATGCTATTATTTTATGTGTTCATCATAAATAAATAAAGTATATTCAGTTTTTTAATAACCTGAAAGGTGGTCACTCCCTGTGACATGCCGCTCATCTCAAATGAGCTTTTTAGCATCTTTCTGCTCATCGTTTAGGTCATTTTAATCCAGTAATGAAATGGCGGAGTCCGCCACTACCAATGAAAACTACTACAGAGAGAGATAGTCAAAGAATGTAAGTACATTGAAGGGATAATGCTAAAAAATGTTAACCGTAAATAGTAATAGTCCAAAACATTATAACTTAACAGTGGGGAAGAAAATAAAGGGATTTATATGAGGATACAAAATGTATTCTCCTATCTGAACTTAGATAGGGTCACATTTTGATTTATTAAATGAAATGTATTTCTCTCTATTTTAACTTTAAACCAGGTCAAACCAATGTAGCAACCTCTGTACAATAAGGAAGCATGCAATGGTGTCAGAAATTGATGGACGTTGGTTCAGACGTATATCTACGTGACAATTAGTTTTTTTTAAAAACGGCAGTTTGCATGGAACAACCCGCCCGCTTTATGTGGCCATTCTTTCTTTAATGCCTCTTAAACAGCAGTGAGCTTGTGCACGGCTTTGGACTGATACAGAAAAACAGGAAGAGCTCTCAACCACAAACCGCTGAATGTTAAGTCTTCACACCCTTTGTCAGCCCTGAGGTCTTCTTGTTTGTGACATGCAGTGAACAGATGAACAAACAACAACGTTTTCATTGATTGATCTCACTTTATTCAGTTCTTTCAGCTGTTCTAGTTCTGTGAAGTTTAATGGATTAAAAAAATCTGCACATTTGCACATTTTATAAGATATTACTTATCTATGATATGCCATATGTGGAATTGTGTGTGATTCTTTGTAGATGGGTTGGGTTACTTTTCTGTTTGATAGCACTTTAAACGACAAGGCCATTGACTTCCATTCTATTCACAGCTCAACCATTGCTCTGCAGTAAAACACAGATATTTAAAAGTAACTTGTACAAACTCCATTCATATTTCACTGATGAACTGTAAGCTCACTATGAGTCCCTGTACAGTATAAGAGTTACACAATGCTTTAATGCATAGGAGCCAAGTTGACCTACATTCTATTTATATCTCTATAATTAGATATAATTAACAGCCCACGATAGTGAAGCTGGTATTGTTTTCACTTTGTGATTCTTGTGTGTGTGTCATCATGTCAAAATGTGTCCTAAAGGACTCTGACTCTGACCTACTGCAGAAGAGCTTTTGTGTACTTTGCCAGGTGAATATGTCTGTCTGTCTGTCTGTCTGTCTCTCTCTCTCTCTCTGTCTGTCTGTCTGTCCGTCTCTCTGTCCGTCTGTCTGTCTGTCTCTCTCTCTGTCTGTCTCTCTGTCCGTCTCTCTGTCTGTCTGTCTGTCTGTCTGTCTGTCTGTCTGTGGGCAGATTTTGTCCCTGAGATGGGAAGTGAGGAACCTCCACTTTGCACCTCGGGGCCCGTTTAGCGTTGCAGCTGTTGTGAACCGTCATTTTTCCACTGTTACTTTTGTTGTGAAAGAAAAATAACTCTTTTATGATTCCTTTGATATGTGGGTATTTTGTGTATTTTATATTGTGATATATTGTGATCAAATCTGTGTATAATGTGGAGCTACATATTTTACACTCAACCCTGCAATCAGTGACTCAGAGGAAGCATTGCATGGCCCCTCTGGACAAGTCATGGTGCTGAGAGATCAGTTCCTTGATTGAACCAGCAGATGGCACAGCACATCAGCAGTTCATTAGTAGCACCACAGAACACAGTTGCCTGTTTTATATATATATATATATATATATATATATATATATATATATATATATATATATATATATATATATATATATATATATATATATATATATGTGTGTATATATATATAATATGTTTATAATATGTGTCAAATGAATTGTGTTTGGGATTATGCAGCACCAACAAGACTTATTAAGACCTGCAGGTGGATCCTGTTTGTTACCGGATCTTGAGGCCTCGAGGAGGGTTCCTGTGGTTCATAGCAGAGCGTAGAAAACAGAGCGAGGGAACAGGAGTATTTGCATTCTAGCAATGCAAATACCCCTGGCAAATATCTGGCAGATATCAGTGGTGGAAGAAGTACTCAGAGATTTTACTTAGACTCTGTTAAGCGTACAATGAATATTTTGGAAGTTTTACTCAAGTAAATGAACATAGGTATTAGCATCAAAACACATGTTGCAGCTGGTAAAGAGATCAATAAAGTATATTTGTATCTTATCTTAACCTTCATTAATTATTGATAATAATGTGAATGATACATTCATGATAATAATAAATAAAGAGGGGAAAGAAAAAAATCCTGGTGATTTAAAAAAAAAGAAATTACAGTGGTGTTGGAACCGTAAAGAAAATATTAATAATAATACAAATAATGATAATAACAACAGTAGGAATAACATCAAATAACGCATAACAAACAAACAAGACACAATACAACAGGACAAAAAAATAAGGGTTGAGGAATATTTGGCAAATATAATAAATTACAGCAACATAAAGCAACTTAAAAAACAAACAAACATAGAACATAAACGTTGGAATAACCCTAAAAAAACAATAGCATAAAGAAATAATTGGCCAAAAATGTATCACGTCCATCCAACCATTCAAAGACGGTGACATGTGCAGCATATACGTAAACAGGAAACCTGTTATCACTGTAGACCAATAACGAATAGTTTACGACCGTGAAATGCCCGCGAAGACGAAACACAAACAGGCGGGGATACAACGTTTGACATGACACCGGAAGTACTCTCTGTGGGGCGCGTGCCGTGAACCGCTGAAACGGTTCGGCGTTGAACGAAGCGATGACGACACACGGACCGAGCTCGTCTCTGTGTATCAGTACCGTGGCCATTTGTACACGTGGGGGACGTGTGTGTGCGAACAACACAGAACGTCCGCTATTAATTTACGTCCCATTTAATCATATTTTTGGACCATTTTGGATACGACAGAGTGCTTGATTTTTACCGTGGAGACATTATGAAAACACAGTGACTACGAGCAACATTTTCCAATAGGTGAGTTTACGTTAGCCAGCGCTCACGTTACGGTGACAGCTCACTGCGTTGTTTCTTTTACATTTGTTACGTTTTTATAATGAAATGTTATTTCTGTCATCTTGTGAGAGAGAGAGAGAGAGCTGGTTACTTCATGGTCCACTGGGTGATGAGACGACGGGGCTGTGGGTCCCTGCTCTGTTTCCATGACGCTGACTTCACATGTGAACGTCAGAGTGAACTAAGTTACTTTCTAATAACGGTATTAATGTGTTATTAATGGCGTTATTTGGCCCACAAGGTGAACTCTTTGTGTGTCTACGGTGCCGTTTGTTTCCTCTTCGCAGAGCGGAACAGGTGTAGGCTAACGTTAACATGGTGGTGCTTTACACAAGCTAGTAGTGAGGAATGTACTTTAAAAAAAATATGATTTGGCCATTCATTCTCAGTCATGGTGTCAGTCCGTGGTGCTCTTTAACGCTCCCAGTCACAGCGTTGAGTGAGACGATTGAATAACTTTATTTAACACTGCCACACATGCGTTGATACGGACCTGTTAATGACCCCAGTCCGTCAGATGAACACATGGTCGGTGTGACTCAGTCTGGACCGCTAATCTCTTCTGACTCAGTAGTGAAGGGTTTGGCCGACACCGTGTTAACGGGTAACCGGTAACGGCAGATAGCAGGAAAAGAACGCAACTTCCTCTACTCATTTTGATGTAGTCTCGTGGATTTGTAAATGGGCTTTTAGCTGCTCGTCCACTTTCTGTTTAATGGCTACTTAGAACTGGATTCACTACATTTCCCATAATGTCTTTCACAACTCCCCCACTCAAATCTGGACATGTTTGTTTCAGCTCTTATTCTCAAACAATACCAGTGTTTTTAGAGATTAGTTCTCACCTGTCATACATCAAAGGCCTGTTGGTCTGTGGATGCTGTCATAAGACCTGTGTGTGTGTGTGTGTGTGTGTGTGTGTGTGTGTGTGTGTGTACACAGAAGATCATGCAGTGTGTTCAAGTGGAACAGTAAAAAGAAGGCCTTCTAGGCACAGATTGATTTCTGCTGCTGATAAGAAATAGCCCAGTGTGTGTATCTCTGTGTTCCTCAATTACTATAAGTGCTTGGAGAATATACATCAGAGTGGCCTGAGCAAGACTGACCTGACAGTTAGCTGTCAGGGGATGAATGAGGTGTTGGTGTTGCTGGGACCGGAGCAGATCCCTTTCGACCTTGTGTTTTGCCTGCTGCTTATACTCCACGCTTTGTCATCGCAGGAACCCTGGAGCTAAACAACCAGCGTCTGTAAAGGAGCGGTATCCTCACAGCCACCGAACATGCTGACCAAACCCCGCGGTTTTATTGTTGTTGTTGTTGTTGTTGTTGTTGTTGTTTCGTTTTTGCACGGCGGAGCAGTGTGTCTTAACACATGAGACAATGAGACCCCTTATCCCGTCGGCCCTGTGTAATTTGGTGCTGAGAGAGGGGGGGTGGAGAGACTTACAGAAAACGGAGATAAAGGACTAGAATGTTAAAGTCCCCCTCTGCTGTTTTGCTGATTGCTGCCTCACTTGTTTCAGCTTCACTGTGCACATTCATGCCTGATTTTGTGATCTGTACACTGCTGATAATTACTTCCAAAAGTCAAGATTTATTAGCATTGTGCAGATCGATTACTACTACTTTTCTTTCTTTATATTTCTTTTGTCCCTGTGCTGTTAGAAAAAACAAAGTTCTTCTCTGGGGATCGATTTAGGCTTATCTTATCTCTTCTTGTGTATCTTGTCCTGCTACAAAATCAGTTTAAATAGAGACTGAATTGTGGTTCAGTCAGGAGAACTCCCTCTGGTCATTCACTAGCTTATTTCAGGCTCTTATACCAGCTGACATTCCTGTTGACACACGTGTGAGGAACCTCTCTGCCTCTGTTATGACAGTTTCGAGCCCCGACCTTAGACCACCCCGTGGACGTTTTGGAGGTGTTTACTTCGGCCTCACCCGTGTTGCCAACACACAGAAGTTTGACTCACTGGACCAGTCAGAGAGGACGCAAAGTGTGTTTGTCCACAACACGGACTCATTTTAGCCGGAGGAACAAAGCTCTTCTGGGAGAGCTTTGAAGCAGCAGGCAGTCAGTTATAATTGAATTGTTGCCAAGAGTCTTATCCCCTCAAATCCTGTCCATTGTCTGTCACGATACGCTTGAGGAAATGAAATGCAACCGCACTTTTTCATGGCCTGCATTTGCACTTTGTCCATGATTTGCTAGCTGGCTCTAATTGGTTCTGCTCAGCTGCCTAAAACGCTGTTTGGTTTCTAGTTAGTGTGTAATGACTTTTGACCGAGTCCATTTACTGGCATTGAAAGCCATATCCTGTCTCGCTGAGACCAACCAACCGTCTCACCAGGGGGGAGCAGGCTTTTGTTTGAACTCGCCTCTCAAAGGTGGTGACATTGTGTACGAGACCCTGTGATCCACGGAAAATGAAGGGCGTGTGAAGGATGTGGACTCAACTGATTGTGTAATGTTGACGCGTCCTCTTGAGAATGACGCAGCTGTCTTTGGGTCTCGTTACCAACGTCTGCCTCACACCTGCTGGCAAACAAATAGAAACCCAACACCTGGATCCAAAAAAGATTAAAATACAGACGCGGAGTCAGTGGAAAAACGAGTTGTCCGACCACATCCTCCTTTCTAAGTTTCATTTTGTTGAAGTTGGGCAACAATTGTTGCCTGTTTATCATCTTTATTTTAGGAACTAGTGCAGAGTCCTGAAGTAGGATGAATGAGGGTCTAGCTCTATTATAGGTCTAACCTCTCAACAAGTCACAACAAGTGAAGCAGCCACACCGTACACTGTCAGTGGCAACACTGTGAGAGGGAAAACAGCTTTTTCAGTCCTGTGGTGTGTACATAGGGAGTGCACTCTCACATTCCGGACTCAATAAACATTAAAGAGGGTCATAATTTGTTGCCAGCCTCGGGGTGCTGGTTCCAGTGCCAAAGCCTCAATGGAAAGTCTTTTAAAACCGTGTGTAGTCAGGTCATTTGATTTGGTCTATACTCTCTGCTGTTCCTAGTAGCTCAGTGGCTCACATTACTCACATACTACACATACTACACATACTACACACACTACACATACTCACATTAAACTACAAGTGGTTAGAGTTTTTTCTTCTGTCTGATATTTAAATGTTTATGCCACATACCTCCATAAATCCCAGACTCATATCTGACCTCTGTTGCACTTCTTCGCACACAGCTTTTCTCTATAGCCGCTTTACAGCTTCTCGCGGCCTCTTGTCAGAATGTAAAGGGATTCCTGCATCTCTAAGCAGGGAAACCTTGACAGTGGGGCGTCCGGAAGACAAACTCCTCGCCTCTGTTATCGTAAAGATGCCGCTGACTTTTGTTCTGTCCTGTTGCCCTTGCAGTTTCCCCAGAACTTCCTACATCAGGATGAAGGAACGGACAGATGCTCCTCAGGACCGGTGAGTTAGAATCGGATGGAAACAAGAAACTCTCACTTGTGTTTGCTTGCCACCACAGTTTCTGTTGTCTCTGTTTCTTCAGGCGATGATGTAGCAATGTAAATACATTCATGTGTCTGCTGAGCATTTAAGTCCACCAGTCGAATGCTTCTAATGTGAAGCAGCAGCAGTAAGCAGTAACTTAATACAGCCCTGCTACCAGGATTGGGAAAGTTACTTTAAAAATGTACTGAAATACAGAGAGCAGAGGTATAATTGATGTTATTTAATGGTACGGGAAACACTGGAGATGAAGGAGAAACAACAGAACTGGAAAGTCTTCCGGCAACATTGGGCCTTCCCTTCGAGTTTATTGAACAACGAACTCCTCACTGACAGAAAAACTACAGTTTGTTGGCTGCAGAATATCTAGAGACTGCAGTGACCCTGCTTTATGGTCCCATAGTTTAATATGGAATATGGATCCGGAGTTAACAGTTTTGCTATCGGTACGTTAGATGTTAACCGAGTGAGACGTCCTCTCTCTCTCTCTCTCTCTCTCTCTCTCTCTCTCTCTCTCTCTCTCTCTCTCTCTCTCTCTCTCTCTCTCTCTTTGTCTTTGTCTCCGGCTCAGTACAGCGTGAGACTCACATCAGAGAGAAGAAAACATTTGACTCCAGTAGGTGCTGAGAACTCTCATTGTCTCAAACACAATGAAACCCTCACAAGTGAGAGAGGAGATAGCAACAGTTTATCACAACATGTGACCAACAAGCTGAACATCAGTCTGTTTGTGGAGCAACCTGGTGTTACCTGGTGTATTGTTTAAGACCTGCACCCCTCCTCAACAGTGGAGTCAAAGTGATTTAGGTAACAACTAATACGTCTGTCGGTGTATATTGAGTTGTTTCATACACAGTTATTAATAAGGGGAGCAGCTGTGTTGTTGTAAGTCAGTGTTATAAGTTATTTTGAATCTGCTAGTCCCACTACCACTGCAGCCAACACACCTGAACAAGAATAGTGTATTTACTGTAGAGATGACCAAGGCTCTCAACTCCAAGTACGTCTTCATATGTCATGATAATATACTCCTCTCTGTAGGAATGTTCTCAACGGTACATCTGTTGTTGCCATTGAAACAGTAGAATCAACAATAGTGAGTTATTTTTGTTTGTTTACATATGAATAATAAAGCCATGTTCATTCTTTATATATATATATATATATACACACACACACACACACACACATTTATTTTTTATAATCAAAAAGTACCAATAAGAGTATCTATAAGGAACCGAACCAATAAGCAGTATCGATATTAGTACAAGGTTCGATATTAGTACTAGTATCGATAATAGTACAAGTATCGATATTAGTACTAGTATCACCGACTACCTGCAGGTATTCAGAGACACTTTGCATCTTAAAAGTGTTTATAGGTAGATTCTGTTCAGCTTCATGTATTCATCACATGAACCAATGATTCACAAAGAAAACATGTTTTAGTAATTTTCAACTGTTAATAATTCAATTATAATACAGGTAAATAATGCTAATATAAAACATGTCCATGAACCCGTCAGTGATGGTCACATGATTTTTACTGTAGAATATCATTATTTATTTGTCTTTAACCTAAAATACCATTTAGAACTTATTTTATGATGTAACATTGATAATTTTATTTATTTATCAGCTTCAGATAATAGTACAAGTATCGATATTGGTACTAGTATAGGTAATAGTCCTAGTATCGATATTAGTACTAGTATCGATAGTAGTACTAGTATAGATAATAGTACTAGTATAGATATTAGTACTAGTATCGATATTTGTATAGATAATAGTACTAGTATAGATATTAGTACTAGTATAGATAATAGTGCTAGTATAGATAATAGTACTAGTATCGATATTTGTATAGATAATAGTACTAGTATAGATAATAGTACTAGTATCGATATTTGTATAGATAATAGTGCTAGTATAGATAAGAGTCTTAGTATAGATAATAGTACTAGTATCGATATTAGTACTAATATCGATAATAGTACTAGTATAGATAATAGTCCTAGTATAGATAATAGTACAAGTATAGATAATAGTACTAGTATCGATATTAGTACTAGTATAGATAATATTACTAGTATCGATAATAGTACTAGTATCAATATCAGTACTAGTATAGATAATAGTACTAGTATCAATATTAGTACTAGTATAGATAATAGTACAAGTATCAATATTAGTACTAGTATAGATATTAGTACTAGTATAGATAGTAGTCCTAGTATAGATAATAGTACTAGTATAGATAATAGTACAAGAATCGATATTGGTACTAGTATCGATATTTGTATAGATAATAGTACTAGTATAGATATTAGTACTAGTATAGATAATAGTTCTAGTATAGATAATAGTACTATCGATATTTGTATAGATAATAGTACTAGTATAGATAATAGTACTAGTATCGATATTTGTATAGATATTAGTACTAATATAGATAATAGTACTAGTATAGATAATAGGCCTAGTATAGATAATAGTCCTAGTATAGATAATAGTACTAGTATCGATATTAGTACTAATATAGATAATAGTACTAGTATAGATAATAGTGCTAGTATAGATAATAGTACTAGTATTGATATTTGTATAGATAATAGTACTAGTATAGATAATAGTACTAGTATCGATATTTGTATAGATAATAGTGCTAGTATAGATAATAGTCCTAGTATAGATAATAGTACTAGTATCGATATTAGTACTAATATAGATAATAGTACTAGTATAGATAATAGTCCTAGTATAGATAATAGTACTAGTATAGATAATAGTACTAGTATCAATATTAGTACTAGTATAGATAATAGTACTAGTATGTGATTGATGTTGATAACTTAGACTTTCCAATAAGCCTAAAGTGAATATTTTTGGATTACGTGTGGGAAACCTGATCACCAGGAGAACCCTACATGAATGTGATTGATGTTGATAATTTAGACTTTCCAATAAGCCTAAAGTGAATATTTTTGGATTACGTGTGGGAAACCTGATCACCGGGAGAACCCTACATGAATGTGATTGATGTTGATAATTTAGACTTTCCAATAAGCCTAAAGTGAATATTTTTGGATTACGTGTGGGAAACCTGATCACCGGGAGAACCCTACATGAATGTGATTGATGTTGATAATTTAGACTTTCCAATAAGCCTAAAGTGAATATTTTTGGATTACGTGTGGGAAACCTGATCACCAGGAGAACCCCTACATTCAAATCACTTGAATGTATTTTTGTATAGCCCAAAATCACAAATTCCAAATTTGCCATAGAGGGCTTTACAATCTGCACACATATGACATCCTGTCACGGAACACTCACGTCAGAACAGGAAACACTCACGTCAGAACAGGAAAAACTCCCCCAAAAACCCTTTTTAATGGGGAGAAAAGAGGAATAAACCTTAGGGAGAGCAACCGAGGCGGGATCCCTCTCCCAGGACGGACAGAAGTGCAAAAGATGTCATGTGTACAGAAGAAACACCATACCAGAGTTACAACACATTCACATACATGACTATGATTGATTAACGTTGATAATTTAGACTTTCCAATTGGCCTTAAGTGAATATTTTTGGATTACGTGTGGGAAACCTGATCACCAGGAGAACCCTACATGAATGTGATTGATGTTGATAATTTAGACTTTCCAATAAGCCTAAAGTGAATATTTTTGGATTACGTGTGGGAAACCTGATCACCAGGAGAACCCTACATGAATGTGATTGATGTTGATAATTTAGACTTTCCAATTGGCCTTAAGTGAATATTTTTGGATTACGTGTGGGAAACCTGATCACCAGGAGAACCCCTACATTCAAATCACTTGAATGTATTTTTGTATAGCCCAAAATCACAAATTCCAAATTTGCCATAGAGGGCTTTACAATTTGCACACATATGACATCCTGTCACGGAACACTCACGTCAGAACAGGAAACACTCACGTCAGAACAGGAAAAACTCCCCCAAAAACCCCTTTTAACGGGGAGAAAAGAGGAATAAACCTTAGGGAGAGCAACCGAGGCGGGATCCCTCTCCCAGGACGGACAGAAGTGCAAAAGATGTCATGTGTACAGAAGAAACACCATACCAGAGTTACAACACATTCACATACATGACTATGATTGATTAACGTTGATAATTTAGACTTTCCAATTGGCCTTAAGTGAATATTTTTGGATTATGTGTGGGAAACCTGATCACCAGGAGAACCCCTACATTCAAATCACTTGAATGTATTTTTGTATAGCCCAAAATCACAAATTCCAAATTTGACATAGAGGGCTTTACAATCTGCACACATATTTCCAATTGGCCTCAAGTGAATATTTTTGGATTAAGTGTGGGAAACCTGCGAATCAGGAGAAAAACCCACAGGAGGGGAGGGGGGTGATAGAAGGAAGGGAGGATGGAGGGGGGGGGGGTGTAGCTAATGATTTCCAGCCTCAGCTGAAGAAGCCGCCTCGTCCACCTTTCTGTTGCCGTCACACGTCTTCTTCTTGTGAATCCAGCTGAAGAAACCCTTCTTTTTCTTCTCCTTTTCTTTCTTTTTTATCTCCTTCTCAAGCATTTTCTTCCTCATCTTCTCCAGCTCAGGTTCTCTTTCCTTCCTCTTTTTGCTGAAGAATCCTCTCATCTTCTGCCTCATGGACAGACAGATGTCCTCAAGGACCTTTTTATCATCCTTGAGCTTTTTTGATTCTGCCTCTAGGTGTTTGTTGTTGGCCAGCTCCTTGTTTAACTTTTTCTCCAGATCTTCGTATTTTTCCTGCCTGGCCTGGTTCAGATCCTCAACCTGGTTCAACTTCCACTGGTACTCAACCTTAAGAGTCTCCAAGCCCTGTTGTTTCAGTTCCAGGATTTTGGTGGTCTTTTTCTCCAGATCTTTGTATTTCTCCTCCCAGGCCTCATTGTTCTGGATACGTCCAGCTATATTGCTGATGAGCTGGTTTTGGGACTCTGTGAGCTCCTGTGAGAGACTCTCCTTCTCCTCGCAGAGATGTTGGATTATAGTGTCCTTCTGATTGGTCAGATCCATAACCTGGTTCAACTCCTGCTGGAACTCAACCTGAAGAGTCTCCAAGCTCTGTTTCATGTCTTTGGCAGCCTTTTTCTCCAGATCTTCGTATTTCTCCTCCCAGGCCTCATTGTTCTGGATGCGTCCAGCTATATTGCTGATGACCTGGTTTTGGGACTCTGTGAGCTCCTGTGAGAGACTCTCCTTCTCCTCGCAGAGTTGTTGGATTATAGTGTCCTTCTGATTGGTCAGATCCATAACCTGGTTCAACTTCTGCTGGAACTCAACCTGAAGAGTCTCCAAGACCTGTTTCATGTCTTTGGCGGCCTTTTTCTCCAGATCTTCGTATTTCTCCTCCCAGGCCTCATTGTTCTGGATGCGTCCAGCTATATTGCTGATGAGCTGGTTTCGGTACTCTGTGAGCTCCTGTGAGAGACTCTCCTTCTCCTCGCAAAGATGTTGGATTATAGTGTCCTTCTGATTGATCAGATCCATAGCCTGGTTCAACTTCTGCTGGAACTTAACCTGAAGAGTCTCCAAGACCTGTTTCATGTCTTTGGCGGCCTCTTTCTCCAGATCTTCGTATTTCTCCTCCCAGGCCTCATTGTTCTGGATGCGTCCAGCTATATTGCTGATGAGCTGGTTTCGGTACTCTGTGAGCTCCTGTGAGAGACTCTCCTTCTCCTCGCAGAGATGTTGGATTCTCGTGTCCTTCTGATGGATCAGATCCTCAACCTGGTTCAACTTGCGCTGGTACTCAACCGGAGGAGTTTCCAAGCCCTGTTGTTCCAGGTCTTTGATGATCTTTTTCTCTAGAGCATCGCATTTTTCCTCCGAGACCTCATTGTTCCGGATTAGTTCAGCTTTTTTAATGATGAGCTGGACTGTGGTCTCCGTTAGCCTATGAGTCAGACGATGCTTGTCCTTGCTGAGATCCAGAATTTGGATCTTTTGGTCATAGAGTTTTGCCTCATACTTTTCTTCCTGGAGTTGGAGAAGTTTCTTAAGTTGGGCGATTTCTGACCGATGTTGTTTGTTTCTCTCTAAGGCGGACTCTAGACTCCTCTCCTGACGGCTTCTATTTGCTTCAACATCGTGGAACCTGCGGCAGAAACTCCACTTTTCAGTCTCGGATTTTGTCTTCAATGCCTCCAGGTCGTCTTTCAGACTGTTGATCTCATCTTTAGTACGAGCGAGAGCCCGTTCCACAGGCTGCACTTTTGGAGGAGGAGGTTCTGGACAGTCCTGGGGACTGCCAGCCTCCTCTCTCTGGATGGTTCTTATATCACTCATCATGTTTGTTGTAAACTGTGGTAGTTTGTTGTGGACTGTAATTTGGTGTGGTTGATCTTGTCTTATATCCATTGTCTGTAAAAATGTCATTATGTCTGTAAAAAGATTTGAGGTATAGACTAATCCAGTGGTCCCAGTGTTGAGATGAAAGCCAGAGTTCCTTTGATGTCAGCGATGATGTCACAAAGTCAAACCATGGGGAGAGATGCATTCCGTTTCCATGGATACAACAGGGCCTTTAAAAACCAACAAGGCGTCCAGTAAAAGACTACATAATCCACAATAATGTAGTGTTTTGGTTTGTTTGTTATATAAGTGGCTTGCACTGACGACACCTGTAGGAATGGACGGTATACCGGTTTTATTTTTCTGTATGATATGAATTTTTCCTATACTGTCATTTCGGTATAGGAAGCTAATATAATGTTTGTTGCGAAGAGTCTGTCGGTTGGAGCTACTTGTGTAGTGAGAGAGACCCCTAAATTATGGTTATAACTTTATAACACAACAATTAATAGCCCACAACTAACGCTCTTTAGCAGGGCAACACCACCGCACACAACAGTTTGTGACAGATAAACAATTTGTGACACTAATAATTGTACATTTATAAAATTCCAGCATGCGGTACAGCTCGGTAGCTAGCCGTTAGCAGTCTGCTAACAGCTGGGAGAGGCTCCGTCGCGTTACTTAAAGAACAGAACAGAGCGATGCAGGAGGAACACAGAGAGACCGGAGATGAACCAGTAGAGTCTGAGCCCAACAGAGGAGCTGTGTCTGCTGTTTGGAAGTGTTTTGGTTTTTAAAAATCCAACGTTTTGTGAGTTTGGGGCCACTGTTGATGCCGCTGGTGGTAACACGAGCAACTATCACCTCAGCAGGAAACGTGAGTTATTTTCATGCGTGTAATTCAATTTTATTTTTTTTGCTTTTTGGGGTATTTTGGTTAGACATGTATGCAACGCTGATTATAGTGTAATATGTGTGGTATTTGTTATAAATGTAGTCGGTACATAGAGGGTGATAAGAAGCTATACTTGGAGGGACTTAGGACCCAGGGGAATGTAGGTGAAGGAAGCAGGAAGAGACGGAAGACGCCACACAAACAGCTGTTCACCGCTTGTTGCCAGCCGGTTGGCCGTCCGGTTCTTGTGTTAAAAATGTCTCCTTAATAATTAACGCTCGATAAAATCATCTTCGGTGTTAATTAGTTAATGCATTAACGCGAAAAAAACATACTGTGATACACCATGAAACCGGTATAATCTTACAAAATACCATGATAAACATTTTTGGTCATACTGCCCATCCCTAGTCTCATTTATAAAACAGAGCGTAGCATCAACACTAAAGGAGGAAATGTACATCACATATTCCTTATTCATAAAACCTTGTGTATGTCTGCCAGTGAGCTATTTCCTTTTATAAATCCCAAATCAAAAGTTTGATAGGTGAACACTATTTATTGATTCATTATTGTTTTCATATGGCATTATGATTAGGACTGATGATGAAGATATGGAGTGATTGTGGCTTTATTTACACAATCGTTAATGTGCAGGTGATGAAGATGATGGTGAAGGTGAGCTGATACATCAGATAGCTGTTTACAGACACTTTATGAAAACCCAAATCTAAATTGGTGATTATCTGCTCAGTATTAGAAGATTATTGAGAACGTGCGACGCTCTGTTCTGCATTTCTTTATCACTGGTTGGCGTTATTTTACAGATGATGATCATTTCATCAGATGACCATGAGTGTCGGAGGTTCGATCTCTCCTCTGGGCTGAAGACAGCAGACGGCTCTGATTTAAATACGAAGATACATTAGATTTGAGGTTGAAGTTGGTTTATATCTTTAACAATTAAAAAGCACTTACAGTGATGTACTCTAGTACACCACTCCTGCTTTGACTGTTTATGATAAAGAGAATATGTAAGTGCAAAGTAAGGTGTGAAATGAAATGTGAGCGGCATCTTCATAGCTGTAGCGATGCCTCTTAACATTTCATTTCTACAGTCTGGCTTTAATTCATCCAAAATGTTCTCATGGGTCAGAGTTTCCTTACAGGTGATCACATTCTCCCGTTTGTTTTTATCCGTCACAACGTTTGCGTTGGAGGTGGCGTTGTTGTGTTGCGTACGCAGCGGTTATAAATGAGACGCCAGGTTCATTCTTTGCAGGCTGCGCCGGTCGCTTCTGCTGAATTTTGATATTTTTTTTTGGTGGATTTTTTTTTAACTGCAACATCAAGATGGTGTCCACTAATAATGGTGTCACTTTTAATAACAGCCTCATTAACATAATCTACAGTCATGTGACCCGTTTACGTCCACACTATTCGACGTCTTTTAAAAGGACGACTACTTCTGTGCTATTTGGCCGTTTGGTAGTCGAGAGCAGAGAAATCAATGGACGGCTGATATTTACTCTATTTTTTTATTTGTATAAATGAGAATTGAATATGATATACGGGACGAGAGAAAAGAAAAACGCTGACATGTTGCCATCATTTTCAATGTAAAGCAGAAGAAGGGGAACAAAAGCACAGTACACTGCGAGTTATTCCTTCCAGCTGGGAACATACTGTCATCCTGCAAAGACGCACATCATTTGTCACATTAGTGTTACTGGATGAGCAGCAGCAGCACCCATATGAATATCACAGTCCTGTATTATGCTCACTGGACCAGTGAGGGGTTGCTGGGATGCCTCTCGGCAAAAAGAATAATCAGCAGTTTAGATCCTTCATGGAGAATCAGCTGTATGTAGAGGTGATTACAGAATGTAAATACTCTAACTGCTCGCTGTACGTTGTAACACCCTTTACTTCCCATCTACAGCGGCTGCCTGGTGGGGATCTGTTTCTTCATTCTGGGCCTGGGAACGTTGCTGCCATGGAACTTCTTCATGACTGCCTCATTGGTAAAAACATGGCCGTTACTTAATCCGTCAAAGACAGCAGAGCTGACGCATTATGCATGCCTTCTGCTTTGATATTTCACGACATAAAAACCATTAGACTCGGTCAATACGTTGGTGGTATCTCATCGTTTTCCCAGTCAGATCTGCGTAGAAGCCTTTCTCTGAAGTGTTGGTCCGGTGGTTCACCACTTAAACCTCTTAAAGAGTCACATGCTGGA
The DNA here is from genome assembly GCF_023349555.1 of Cebidichthys violaceus. NCBI lineage: Eukaryota > Metazoa > Chordata > Actinopteri > Perciformes > Stichaeidae > Cebidichthys > Cebidichthys violaceus. The sequence goes on along the minus strand of NW_027176361.1, from coordinate 11,018,235 downwards.
CGGATGCCAATGGTCTTATGGACAATAAGCTGTTTAAACAATTTAAGAAAATGTCTAGTATCTACCATAGGTTTACACAATGGATTGGATTTGTCAAATTGGTATTTTTCTAGTGATCGGTTTAAGTGATTTGCTGATGTTGGTATGATAGGATCCATACGTCCACACAGTCCATCATGTGACTCAAGGTAACCACGCGGATCACCGCACGAGAACATGTGATCCACATGTTTTGGGTTTCCACCAACAACACCTGTTGTTGGGTGAGGTTGGACCCAAACAGTGAAGTCGTGGGTCGTAAAAACCAAAACACAATGAGCTGCTCGGCTCTAGAACGAAGGCTGGAAAGAATCCTTTGTAGGTTCGTTACACATAATCATTCAACCCATTGTTGACACAAAGAAATGACAAGTACAGCTTTAAAATGATCGGGGATTTAACCGTTCCTGTACTTGTTAAAAACATATCAGAATACAGAAGCAGAAGTACTTCTTCTGGTTTTCTGATGAGAGGATTCAGGGAGTTATTTTGAGTTCACGAACTGAAACGACTTCACTGGGGAACAAACCAACAATGCTGACTGAACTTGTAAATGTGAAAGAGTGGAGCGTTAAGGTGACACAAAGCCAACATCTGTCCGTTTCCTCTGGGTTTGCAGTATTTCCAAAGGCGCCTCAACACAACAGAAATGAGCAACGGCACCGCGGTGGTCATCAAAGAGTACTACTTCAACAACTGGATGACCCTGCTGTCCCAGCTGCCCCTGCTGGTGTTCACCCTGCTCAACTCCTTCCTGTACCAGAGGTCAGTGACCGGGTTGGACGTCCAGATAATGTTTTCCCCAAAAGCAATGAATCTAATTAGTGTCGTCCATTTGCTCTAGACTTGTCATGTATGACCTGGTCTCATGCCGAAGTCTTCATCTGTGGTTTGTTTGTATCTAATAAATGACTCGTTTCTTGTTTCAGGATATCGGAGGCAATGCGCATTGCAGGCAGCCTGCTCTTCATCCTGCTGCTCTTCATCCTCACTGCAGTGCTGGTCAAAGTTCCCATGGATGAAGACCGCTTCTTCTCTGTCACCATGGCAACTATCTGGTTCATCAACTGTGAGTCAGTGTGTGTGTGTGTGTGTGTGTGTGTAAGGGATAGTTTGAAGTGGTGTTGCAAAAAAAAGGCGGCAAAATAATAAATATTATAGACACCTAAAAAAAAATCAATATCAGTGTAAGCTATATTTAGAATGTGACTTCTTTTTAACCGGCCCTTTTTAACCGGCGTTGAATCAAACAATGCTTCTTCTCCCCAGCGTTCGGCGCCGTGCTGCAGGGCAGTCTGTTCGGCCTGGTGGGTCTTCTGCCTCAGAAGTTCAGCACCCTCTTCATGAGCGGCCAGGGCCTCGCCGGGACCTTCGCTGCCATCGCCATGCTGCTAGCCATAGCCAGTGAGCCGCCCACAAAACACCCGCGGGGGGGCGCCGAATCCCCCAGTTGCCACGCAACACACTCTGTTCCATTTGAAAGACGCGCCTCATGTTTTGAATAGCTCATGTTTTGAATAGCTCATGTTTGTCCGTCATCTGATAGCCGTCTCTCTAGAAGGATCTAACGTGTGTGTTTGTCACTCAGGTGACACGGACTCTGAGACGGCAGCGCTGGGCTACTTCATCACGCCGTGTGTGGGGACGCTGCTCACTCTCTTCAGCTACCTGCTGCTGCCCCGCCTGGTCAGTCGGCACCCAGCTCTCCATGACTACATTACCCATAGTCCCTTCAATCTCACCTAAACGGCTACCATCTCTTTGTTAACCCGGGACCATTAGATCAGTATATACAAAAATCGGTCTTTTTCAGATGGTGTTTGCTTTATTTGGATTGTGGGAAAACTTTCAGCACACAGTCAAATTTGAATTAGAGCTAAAAAGTAACGTTTGCAGATGATCAAAGATGATGATCATCTTTGATCAAAGGTGAAACGGGAGCTTTTTGTGCATTTGGGGCTTTTTTGTCACTTGTTGTATTTCAGCTAAAAGGCCTAATTGGTGTTGTCTGGTGTTTGCACGCAGGAGTTTGCCCAGTACTATCTGAACAAAAGCAACAAGTATGAGGCAGACGCCACGGACGAGTTGCTGAAAGGTGAGATTTTGTCCTTCAACAAACTCCTTGTTCACACCCTCTGAATTATTGTCATTCGTCTCCAAGGTGGCACCACAGGGACACGTTTCATCATGTGTTCAAAGTCTGAAGTGCGGGTTCTTTAACATGTGCAGAACAGAGAGGATCGAACATCTGTGCGACAGCGAGAGAACGTCTGTTTGCTTTGCCACTGAGTTCACGATTCTGTGCTTCGCTGTCTGGCTGAATCAAATCAATTTGGTGGAACATTATCTCGTTAAGGGAGTTGACCCTCTATTTATCCAATTAGAGTCCTGGCAGTGCTCAGACAAAGACAGAGCCTGTTGGACTCAAAGAGGACCACACACACTCAAAGTGAATAATCTGTATATATTCCCTCGCAGAGAGCAGCATAGTGGAGAACGGCAAGCCGAATGGCCTCGCTAACGGCACAGGGACCAGCAGCACGACCAAGGCCGGCGGTGCGGCTGAGGCCGAGGCGGACCCCGGTCCAGAGGGTCCGAAGGGAGCCTTCCTGTCACTGGAGCAGGTCGAGAAGGGACAAGCTAAGGCCTCGGTCATAGAGGTCTTCAAAAAGGTGCGACGGCTGTGATGTTGGCTGTTTATACGACCTCCAGCAGATGGAGTAGCAGCAAAAGACAGGAGTGGCTGGTCTGCTGCCGCCTCTATGGTTGGTTTGTGTCATTGTGCGACTTCAGTGAATCCGAACTAACATCAGAGTCACACAATGAGACAAGCTAACTGACCTCTGTGTACAGTAGTACATTACGTTGCTCCTGTGCTGGTACTCCATCTACTGTAGTAATCCAGTGACTATGGATCGGTACCTCATACAGCACCGCTTACAAAATAAGAGCGTTTCATTCCCAGTGAAAGTAAGACAATGTTGACAGGTTTTGTCTTTCCTCTTCAGATCTGGGTGATGGCGTTCTGTGTGACCTTTGTGTTCACGGTCACTCTGTCCGTCTTCCCTGCTGTCACCGCAGATGTCAGGACCTCGTTCCCAGGAAAATGGGGTATGACCTCCACTCATTCCCAGTTAATGATCAGATCACCGCCGCGTTCAACGTCCACTAAATCTCCCGTGTGTGTGGCGGTCAAATCCCTCCTTCCTCCTATTTCTCTGCGTAGCGTTAATAAAAATGAATTAATATCACTTCTGTTGCTCTTAACTTCTTGACAAAGAGGCTGCAGTGTTTGACAGCAAACCAACCCTTACAACAGTGTTGATTTTTAATTGTATTCTTTTTAATTACAGAATTAATCCTAGTTATTTAATTCTTCTATATTTGAAAGCTGGGCTATCTCGGCTGCAGAATGGTACTAAACAGTTTATTTATTTATAAATCACTGAATAAAAGCTGATCAATTAAAGTAAGAATGAATTAAACAATTATTCAACATAGATAGACATTTTTGTCATGACACAGACAGTCCTATGTAGAAATACATGTGGGCCTATATGCATGCTAAGTGAATGGATAGGAATGACCTCTAACAGAAACCAGCCAGGGAGTCTTGGATCAGACAGACATGCAGGCAGACCAATCAACATCCAGGTTATATGGCAGGAAACTAAAAGACGCGAGACTTCCACTGTGAGTCTGTCCAGGCACGTGGTCAATTGAGGGTTCGACCCGCTGGGCTACATCCACACCGCTACGTTTCCGTCTTGAAACGCAGACCTTTTTCTAAGTTTACGCCTGGCGTCCTCACCACTCTGAATGTCACAGCAGCCAATACGAGGCTACCGGCGTCGTGTTAGTTTGAAAACTCCGGGGTTGTGCTGGTGTGGACGGGCGCAGAACCGGAGACTTTGGAAAACGATGACGTGGACGCCGGTGTCCTCTACTAATTTCTCTTTTAACCATCTCTCTGTCGTCCGTCTCGTCTCGTCTCTCTCCAGGCCGCTTCTTCATCTCGGTGTGCTGCTTCTTGGTTTTCAACATCAACGACTGGTTCGGTCGGACCGTCACCACCGTGATACGCTGGGTGAGTACCTGATGAGGTCATTGAGACATTTGCTCTTTGTATATCTTTAGCTATTCTGCGTATTATTATCCACATGGCAGCAGTTGCTCGCTTAATGTTCGCTTAATAATCTCACCAACTACACTGTGCATGTCCATTAGCTTCTTTCTGACAGCTTTACTTCTGGATGTGGGGACAAGAACAAGACTGAGCTTAAACTGAGTTTAATGGCGTTTTTACAAGGTTAACTTCCCGCTGTCATTTGCTGTATCAACGTCATGCATTATTTCTAAATATAATCTGACAGTTGAGGCTTAACCGTTTAATCCAAATGTTTTCCAAATCCGCTTTCCTTTTTCTGCCTCCTCTCATTGGATTTCTTTTCCCCTCCGCAGCCTCGCAAAGAGTCCCGTCTGTTCCCGGCGCTCGTGGTCTCCAGGGTGGTGTTCATCCCTCTGCTGATGCTCTGCAACGTCCAGAGTCGCTCCTTCCTTCCCGTCTTCTTCAGCCACGATGCCGCGTTCTCCGTCATCATGACTCTCTTCTCTCTGTCCAGTGGCTACTTCGTGTGTCTCTCCATGTCCTACGCACCACAGTGAGTCCAAACAAGTTCAACGCTGTCCCCATAAAGACGTATATCATCGTTAGGAGTTGGAAAACACATTACATTAGGGTCCAGGTTGAAAAACAAAGGTAATGTATTCAAAGCACCAATAGGCTCAGTTGGCTTCTGTTCCCTCCTCTCTCCTCAGGTTGGTGGAGCAGAAGGACGCAGAGACAGCAGGGGCCCTGATGACTTTCTTTTTGGCCCTGGGTCTGTCCTTAGGAGCCGCCCTGTCCTTCCTTCTGCGGGCTCTCGTCTAGTCTCTCACACACACACACACACACAGCACTGCATAGACACCGTAGAATATGTTCACACGTGCTTGGAGGGAGATTTTGGATAACTGTTATTTGTCCTTCTTGTTTTATTCCATTCATCTGTCGGGTACTGTGTGTGTGTGTGTGTGTGTGTGTGTGTGTGTGTGTGTGTGTGTGTGTGTGTGTGTGTGTGTGTGTGTGTGTGTGTGTGTGTCACGGCGTGACAGTCTGGGAAACACGCTCGTGAAGTAGTATTGTTCATAAGTGTCATGAAAGTAGGAATAAGGGAAAAACTGTATGTTGCTCTGAATGACTACCGGTTTGCGTTTTCTGGGGACTTTTTACGTTGACTGTTATTTTTAGATGTATTTATTTAAAATGTAGGTTTGTTGTAGGTAGTTTTCGTGCATTATCACGTACTTTTTTTTATCTGATTGATGGCTTGAATTATTATTTTTGTTAATTAATACCTAATTACATTAGTTATTTTAATGTATTCCTCTTCTTAGGTTTATTTTGTATTTTCTAATGAAATAGCTCAATGGTATGTAGAACAAAAGAAAAAGCTTGAAGACCTGCCTCATGAGCATTTATGGATTACTGAAGGGGCCAGCTGGGCACAGGCTCAGGGCCCCAAGTGGTGAGGGGGGCCCTGCCCCATTGCCTCGGTTTGAAATGACAGTTAACATTTCTTGTTGGAAAGTCAATGAAATTACCTTAAAGACACTGAACAGAAACTCAAAACGACCGCAAAGACTGAAAACGACCACAAAGAGACTCAAAACGACCACAAAGAGACTGAAAACGACCACAAAGAGACACATGTTCATAGTGGTTTTGTGTCTCTTTCAGTCTGGGGTTCTCTTGTTTTGTTCTTTTCCTCGCTTGTTTTATAATTTGTCTACTTTTTTTGAGACATTTAGCCGATTCCCTTCTTTTTCGACCTCTCCAGTGCAGCGATACAAAGCCGCAGCGTCGTTTGTCTCTCCAGCATCAAGGCTACTTCTGCCATCTGCTGGTCAAAAGACGGAAACCCTTCAGCGCTTCGTTTCATTTCTACTTGGTAGGGACAAATACACACACATAGAGAATTGCAAAACAACTATCCAATGCAGTGTATCACGGCATTTTTAGCTACCGCTAATTCCCAATGCTCGTCCCTAGAAAGGCCTTTCAAATCGTTTCCTTCGCTGAGAGAATCTGTGATCCCAGAAGGCCGTTGTGCTGCGATGTCGTGAGGTCATACGATACTGCTGCTGATGGGAAATGGAGACACCTTGTAGTACTTTGACACATGCCAGAGTTCAGGCGAAAGGTTATCTGAGCGTGACCGCATTCTTCTATCGACATGAAGCCACGATGCAAGTCTCGGCTCAGTACAAGTAGGTTTACTTTGAGTTCATTTAACCCTTTAAAGACAGCTGGTGGCTGCTGCTTAGACACTAGATGTAGTGATGTAGTGATGTTGCTGTAAGCCATACAATCATGCGGACATAAGAGTATTGTATTGTACAGATGTTGGCCATTTAACTTTGTTAAATAGTGAGTGTTTGATTTTTTATTTTTTTTTATTTCTATCTGTGCCATGCTTAAATCACAACAGTTTGATTTGTAGGGATTGTTTTTTCATTATATAGGAATGACCTCATTGCTCCTGATTGATTTGTTTGTTTGTCAGTTTATTTAGATTGAGCTTTTTTTTTGGTAATCATTTACTTTTGCTTAAGTGCCCAATAAGATTGATTTATATGCTTATTATTCCAAGTGTTAATTTAATTAACACTGAATTTGTGAATGAAGAGATTCACGAGAAAACTTGTGTTAGAGCTGCTTCAAACGCACCGAGGGCCGAGTCCCAATAGAACAATTCTTTATTTAAACGTGACTTTCTTTGTGCTGCCTTCACGTCAAGCGGGAATTTTCAAACTGAACAAACATGCATTTGTATTTGACTTAATGGTTTACAGCAAAATAAAAAGAAATATGACAACGCAAAGAGAGACAAACATCTTTTTGTCTGTTTTTTAAAAACGACGTCTTGTCGAGTTCAAATGCAGTTGATGCTCACTTGAACCTGAACATGTGTTCTGCAGGAAGCAGAAAGGAACCATATTCCCCTCAGCGTGTCGATGCAGCACCAGTCATGGGGATGAGGAGCTTGAGTCAGAAGAATCCAAACTGTTATTGAGTATTTTAAGATGTTCCTTTCTACTTCTAAACTTCTTGTGTAAAGAACGTGGGTTCGGGTAGTTCTCATGCTGGGCGTAGCTGCAGGTCATAAGTCATAATGAGCTTTGGTAGTGATGAACCCGTATGTTGTGTTCGCATCATATTGGACTGACTGTACATACTGACGTCTGCCTCCTGTTTCCTGTGGATTAAATACTCGATGTGATCCGTTGTGGTCACATGTGCTCTGTAGAAACTCGGAGGCTCTACACTGGACTACCAGAGCACGACTCTCGAGTTAGAATAAAGAAGTCACGCCCATGCTTGTACACAATGCATCGTTATCGATTTGACTGTCAATAAAAGGATGGTTTAACTCGCTGTGGTTGTTGGAAACGGTCGTCTGTGTGAAAGTATCATGATGATCCTGTTCATTTTCATAGAGAACACAGAGGCTTAAAGAGTGTTCGATGAATTTGTCTTCAGTCATATCATACGATTTTATTCATCGCACATTTCTGGCAAACTCACTAAACAGAAAAAAGTTTTCTTTTATTCAATATTTTAGATGACAACGTGTTGATTGAGAAACCATCAAAACCTGTCGGTGTACTTTAGAACAATTTAGCTTTCACAATAACCGTAAAGAGTCATTTTGTGAGTTTATTGTCTTTATCGGACGTAGCGGCTAACGAAGCTAGCCTGCTCGTTGAAGAGCTAACGTCACTGATTGGACACCCGCTGAAGGTGCTCATTAGGCCCATTTCACATGTCACTGAAGGGCAAACGGGTGTAATTGATTAAATGAATTATAGTCCCATCTAATGTAGTGTGTCACAGCCATTCCAGTAAGCCAGCATGTGCAATCCCCGAGTTTCAGAGCAGTTTGTCTGTGTGAAAGACTAGTTACACCTGATTTCTACTGGTTGCAAAAAAAACGCTATATTAATGCTTTGATTTTAGGACGTGCCTCTCTGGGCTTCCGTAGATCTACCTTGAAGAACCACACAGAGCGTTCACATTCATTTCCTGTATTATTTATTGAAAACCCAGCAGTCATCATTATTATTAATACCTGTGTGTGTGTGTGTGTGTGTGTGTGTACAGGCAGGGGAGTAAGGTGGTAAACTAAACTAGTTGTCATTCTGTTGTCAAGAAAATAAAAGGACAAAAAGACACAAAAGAAGAACACTCCGATATGCTACAGAATGACGCCGTTGTTTAGTGTTTTCTTTTTAACACAATGTTACACAAATGCAGAGAAAATAAAAGTCATCGAGGGAGAAGAAGAGAGCGGGACAGCAGCTCAGAGGGAGATAAGAAAGAAAATGAAAGACGGGTTTGAGTGCATCTTCTGAAATAGTTTTGTTCGTCTGTTTTCCCTCTCTGCCGTCTGCTGCTTCTACTCGCGAAAAGCCAACAGGAGACGATCCTTGAAAATCCTCCCTCCCTCTCTCTCTCTCTCTCTCTCTCTCTCGCTCTCCGTCTCCTCCTCACTCCGTCCGTCTTCACCGTTTCTTTGGGGGCTGGGCTGTGCGGGGAGGAGTGATGGGCCGACCCGAGTTCATCCCTCCGTACTGGTACTTGGCTTTCTTCTCAGATGGCTTCAGGATCTGGCAAAACGGACGAGGATGTCAGGACGCTCTTCAATTATGGAACACCAATCTGTTGTGTGTTGATGTCATAAACCCAGGACTGTAGCTGTGTCCCATCTGTTTCTATCAGGGCGCCTCAGCAAATCACTCCTAACTGGACTAAACCCGGTCCCCACTGTTAGGTCGTAAAATGTACTCTCAGTACCGTAACAAAGTACCTGTTAACTAATGTATTTACCTTTTTACACTTAAAAAGCTACACATGAATAAGTGCTGCTATTGTCTGCGTGTCGAGTTTCACACCTGGAAGGAGCACATCAGGGTTTCGTCCACGCTCATCATGCCGCCGGCGTTGTCGAACTCGCCGCAGTAGTTGGGAGCTGAGAACAGAGTCACCAGCTGCCGCTTGGCGAAGAACTCGTAACCGTCTTCTACCACCTGGGGGCGTCAGACACACGGGACCGTCAGTCGGGGGAACAACTGTTCTTTTTTTTTTTTTTACATCATGGACGTCTCTCAGCAGTGACGCTGAACTTTAAACCGGGACGCGTGTTCGATCGGTCACGCGTGGGTCGTACCTGGTGGGCTCTGCAGATGAGGTCCAGGTCGTGGCGGTTGAGGAACTTGCTGACCACGTCGGCTCCAAAGGTGAAGGAGACGCCACGGTCGTTTTCTCCCCAGCCCTGGACGTCCTTGTCTGGGTCAGACCACAGCAGATCACACAGGAGGCCTGGAAGGAAGGAAGGTAGGAAAGGAAAGGAAACACAGTATTAAACTACAACTCACTGATGAGATTCATCTCCATGCGTGACCTCAACTCTGTCACAGCATTAAACAATGTGCTCAGCTGTGAATGTAAGCGCTGGAAGTCACCTTTACAGTATGCTAGGCATGAAAAACGCCAAGGCTGCGTATATGTATACACACACACACACTCGTTCTCCTCTGGACACTCAGACTCCCTGAAAGACCATAAGAGGACCTGACAGAGGGTCTGAACGCTGGCGGCCTTATAAGGACAAGAACAACCGGGTTTAGTGAAAAGGGGGCAAAGGCTCGCTTCCACTGGTTTACTAGGACTCACAGAATGGAATCCCAGTGTCTTTAAATAACCTCATTGTCACAGATAATCAACATGATGAACATCTGTCCTCTCATTCCCTCAGTTAAGAAAGAACTACCGGGGTTAGCCCCAGTGGACTCGGAGGACCCGGAGGACCCGGAGGACCCGGAGGACTCGCTCTCAGGGCCGATTTCTTCAGTTTTCTTCATCGGCTCATATTCCGTTGACCGCATGATTGAACGAGAAGATCAATCGGAACTAAAATAATCGTTAGTTGCGGCCTCTGAAACTAAATTAACTAAAAACCTACTACTACAGAGACTTTAAAAATCACCAGTCCAGTATTTTTACATCCACGTCCATCCAAAAATGTCGTCGCTTCATCATTTTTATCCCTCAAATCTGGCAATACTGCTGTGTGTGTGTGTGTGTGTGTGTGTGTGTGTGTGTGTGTGTGTGTGTGTGTGTGTACACCTACCTGTGTCAGGCACGTCTGTGGGTCTCATGATGCGTCTGATCTGCTCCATAGACTGCAGGTCAGGAGAGAGACCTGTGGGCGACACCAACCCATCAGCTGTCAGCCCTCTTTATAAATCTCCACATCAGTGAAGAAACTCACTGTGACCCATTCACTTCACATCAGACTAGTCAACCGAAGACACTACGAGCTGACGGAGGCGCATCTGTCATACTCCAGGTCACGCATTGGTGTAAAACAAGGACAGGAGAGGACAGACGGCTCCACGCTGAGCCCCGAGGACAAAAAGGAAAAACTAATACCAAAAACACGAGCAACGCAAACTGGACCGGGCGCTCCCAGTAGGACCTGACCGGTTCGTCGGCGTGAATACCTCCGTGGCAACAGAAGATCTTCTCGTCCACGATGGCAGCGATGGGCAGGCAGTTGAAGCAGTCGGTGAACGTCTTCCACAGCTTGATGTTGAATCTGCGTTTACCTGCGAAAAAATGAGCGAGACGCCGAGTCAGCACGCCTCTGATAATGTCCCTCATTTTATGACTTCACTCTCCATTATTTGTCTTGTTCTACAAGAACTCTTTTGTTGCATGTTTGCGTCCTTTTTTTACCAAATTCGAATTTTGTCTATTTTATACTTTGGAGTGCAGCTACAACGTCAATTTTAATGTTTAAAAGTAATAATAATCAATTTTAAAGAATAACGTGCATAAAACACACTAAACCTTTTGGAAATTGCTTCTTATTCATGACTAAAACAGTAGAATAACAGAATGCTTCAAAATAAATGCCTTACATTAAGACACCTGTCGCAGCGCCATGTCCTCCATGTCGTACCTCAAAGCGGGACTTTGAGGTACAACATGAGTAGACTCTTCTGGTCGCAGGCTTGCGTGTGTCCGGTCATACATAATAGAACTACATCCACCACGACGCCACTCCAGCGCCCCCGACGCCCGAGCCGAGCACTCACACTCGTCGTAGAAGCCGTAGATGCGGTTGATGGAGGCGCACTCGTGGTTGCCCCTGAGCAGGAAGAAGTTCTCGGGGTATTTGATCTTGTAGGCCAGCAGCAGGCAGATGGTCTCCAGAGACTGCTTCCCCCGGTCCACGTAGTCGCCCAGGAACAGGTAGTTGGCCTCCGGAGGGAAGCCGCCGTACTCGAAGAGCCTCAGCAGGTCTGTGTACTGTCCGTGGATGTCACCTAGGAGAGGAGAGGAGAGGAGAGGAGAGGAGGCGGTGAGCGACAGTGAACCCTGCGGCGGAGGAGAACCACATTTAACCGGAGCTCACTCACCACAGATTTTGAGCGGGGCCTCCAGCTCCAGGAGGATGGGCTGACTGAGGAAGATCTCCCGGGACTTGATGCAGAGGCCGCGCACCTCCGCCTCCGTCATCTGGACGATCTTCCCCGGACGACATCCTCGCACTGGCGGAGGGACGGGATACAGTTAATGGGTACGTGTGTGTGTGTGTGTGTGTGTGTGTGTGTGTGTGTGTGTGTGTGTGTGTGTGTTATAACAAAGTCACCCAGGCTGTCGTAGCGTGTTTAGTCCCTGAAATCCTCTTCTCAGGCACCCTGTTGATCATAATAAGTGCACACATGAACTAAATACGGGAGGCCGGGTTTAGCCAACAGGCAGAGGACGGAAATAGCTCGTGTGGGTATTGTTGATGTTGTTGGGAGTGTTTTGGAGACGACTTCCTGTTGGGTAACGGCAAAGAGAAGGGAAAGTCACTGTGGACACATGGCGAGGAGCATGCACAGTACGTCTGGGACCACTCTGACAACACACACACACACACACACACACACACACACACACACACACACACACACACACACACACACACACACACTGGTCATCAGGTCACTGCTGCTGTGGATGTTAAATAATGATGTCGTCAAAATAAAAGCCTCACAACTACAAAAATACGTAGAAAATAATAACTAACTATACTAACTACGTCTGTGATGGTGCATTTTTGTTGGTTGGGCAAAAAACATGTTAAGATGTCACCCTTGGGGCTTGCTTAATTAAAAGGTAACAGTATTTTCTTAATAGAATAAAAAAATAATTATGAATCCATAAAATGATATAATCATGAAACTAATCACTAGTTGCAGCCCTGAATAGAATAAAAAGAAAACTCTGCTTTTCCATGTATTGAATACACGTCTGTGCACGTATTAAACATTAAAGTGTAGCTGCTGTACTTGAAGCTGACACACCAGCGCTGACGACGAGCTGCCTCTGGAACGGTGAGCCACAGAAGAGGGCCAGAGCCGAGGAAGACCGCCGCCGCCCCATGACACCGCATGACACGCCACCTCATAGGTAATCACACACACGGGCTGAGAGTTCCTCTTTAGAAAGGAGAAGGTGTGTGTGTGTGTGTGTGTGTGTGTGTGTGTGTGTGTGTGTGTGTGTGTGTGTGTGTGTGTGTGTGTACATGTGCAACATGACCCTGCTATTTCTGCCTGGAGACCTGAGGCGTGCGTCTGTCTGTCTGTCTGTCTGTCTGTCTGTCTCCTCAGCCACGCACACCTGTGGGCTGAACCACGAGGCCAGACCAGTGGGTCGCCATGGTAACTTATGCCGCACACCAAACCTGCACCGGATTATGTTCAGAGTTTGGGACTGAAATGACTGAAACGGCGGTAAAGTTGCCTCAAAGCAGACCATCAGGTTACCTTTGAGGATTATGTCTTTATTCATCTGACTATCGTCATAGATAATATTCCATCAATACAACGTATTTCACTTTGATTTGGCCAGAAACTGAAGCGATTCCACACTTCAGTTATGAACATTTCACTCTGCTGTTACTTGAAGTGTGAAGTTTAAGAGGTGTTAGACATGAACGGTAGACATGGAGACTGCATGAGGTTTTAAAATATATATATATTTATATTATATTTAGGTACAAATTTAGACAACTAGCATCGTTCTGCCAGCATTCCTCTCTTGCTTTTTGTTGAAATCATTTTTTCATACTCTTGAGATGAATACTCTGATAGACCCCGGATCACACGGGTTTAACGGATCTGTTTGATAAACACCGTCGCGGTGCCGTTATCTGTGACTGGATCAGGCTTTGTCGAGTTAACGCTAAGAAAGCCTCTGATCAGTAGGACTGGGGCCGTCTCCACAGGTCACAATCCACAGAGACGTCTTCATCGTGAGCCAAATCATGTTGAATATAGAAACACCTGAGAGCACAACGCACAGGCTGTCCACTGAGACCTGTGTGTGTGTGTGTGTGTGTGTGTGTGTGTCGACTGTCAAGAGGTTGATTTCACCCCCCCCCTCCCCCCTTTCAGCTCTGTGATGACGCATTTGCAGGTCAGCTGACAGGCCACACACACACACACACACACACACACACACACACACACACACACACACACACACACACACACACACACACACACACACACACACACACACACACACACACCTCACTTGCCAGGGAGGATCCCCTTTCATCATATGGTAAAGTTAAGACAGAGTCGGACACACACACACACACACACACACACACAGTGACCTTGACGTGTCACTACGGGATTGTGGGGAGGCATCCCAGCATCCTTTACTCCGTCACCACTGCACTGCAGCTTCCCCCGTGAGGCGAGAGAATGAGAGAGGTGGTACCCACATCCGATCACCATGGCAACCCAGCAAGACCAATTTCTAGCGTGAAAGGTGTCGGTGAGTGGAGCTGCTGGGGGGGGGGCAACCCAACCCAACCCACGCCCTGCATACTAACACAAAGTGCATCTGACAACAGTCGTGGAGAATGTACAGGAGCCACATGCACAGACAGTACCGGAGGTCCAAACCCGACCCATCAGCACCTCAGTGGTAGCTCTGCTGCAGCAGGCTGATCAGTGCTGTAATCACACCTTTCATGGACTAAGAATAACGTTTAGGAGGGAAAATACCACATTAAAGGGACACACACACACACACACACACACACACACACACACACACACACACACACACACACACACACACACACACACACACACACACACACACACACACTGAACGGGAGTGACAGCAACAGGTAGCGACTCGCCGCCTAGCTGACTGGGATGTGTTTGGATCGATGCTCATGGGGAATGTGAGGAGTAAAATGTGGAGGGAAGATCTTTTTTTACCAGGCTGTGGAGATTCGGTTTTGTATGGTTTTAAGTGGTCGGCAAAAAAAAAAAAAAAAAAAAGTTTAGGAAAGTGTCTGAATTATAGAAAAATGTTATAAACCCATATCAGGGACTAAAAGTCAAGATACCTCAACGTGCTGTACTCCAACTCCCCCAAGGCCTCGCGTACACGTAAACACAATCCAAACGGGGGGAGGGGGCGTCTCTGCTCGTTCTGTGGCTCAGTGAGGATGAACCAGCTGTTGAGCTTTCCCTTCTCGACAGCCTCGTCTGGTCCGGAGGGAAACCAGGGACGCTCCGCCGGCGCTTCCCAGCTGGTTCATCGGGACAGATCAGAGGAAATGTCCCTCCTTGAGAAAGCTCTCCGTGTTCCGATTCTTGTCTCCTAATTTGGTCCGGTACTTGCGTCGGTTTGGCTAAGCTTTGAAGTTTGGGGTCTGGCTTGCCCTCTGACCTCGTTCCTCTTTAATCTATTTATCGTGAAGTGCTGACCTCGGGAGGACGGAGACGTCTTTATCTTTCCAGACGGATCACAGACCTGAACGGCTCGGTCCTAACGGGGCCTCCGTGGTTCAGGGACACACGCTGGTTAGAGCATCTGTAAGACGCATCAGAATCTAAGAGGCAACATGCTTTTTAAATGTTGGTTCTGGATGGAACTTGGTCTCGAGGACTAGGACTAACATGGCCCCTCACTGGGAAAGCATGAGCAAGGAAACCACAACATGATGGGGGGGGGAGGGGGGGGGGGGGGAGAGAGAGAGAGAGAGAGAGAGAGAGAGAGAGAGAGAGAGAGAGAGAGAGAGAGAGAGAGAGAGGCATTACCATATATGGGCGCTGCTGTATGGAGGAAGTGAGCAGCACTTGAAGGCTCTGTTGTTGTTTAGGAGGGAAAAAAAACCAGACCGGCGAGTGGAGGTCCACCGCAGCGTTACGGCTGCAAGCTGCACTTCTACCAGTATTACGTGTCATATTTAATATCACATTTCATTCCTGTACTTCAGCTGCTGCACTATTTGATGTCATAGATCTTAATTGGATGTTACTTACGTGGTGCTGATGCTAAATCTATACTTTTTTTTCCCAAGACCTTTAGAAATTTAGAAGATTCTGTGGGTTAGTCAGCTCTCATAACACATGTAGTCCTTTGTTACCGACGTTGATATAAAAACATCGATAGGTGCAGCTTTAATAATTTTCTTGGAGTTCTCATTGCCGAACAAACGTCTCCAAAAGAGCTTCCCACGGGTGGAGCAGGAGTGACGTGTGCATGTTTTAGTCACTGCTGCACCAATAGAGATGCCCCGTCAGACTTTTTTTAGCCCTCCACATCCATCCTCCATTCTCTACTAACTGGGCAGGAGGCCAGCAGCTCAGCCCCCCCCCCCCCCCCCCCCCTTCCCTCCATCTCACCCTCTCCCACACAGGGCCGATGGAAAACACTGACCCCTCAGTGAAGGAGCAGCACAAAGCGACTCTGGCGAGGAGCGCGGGAGTGACTCTCCAGGCCGAAATCCCGACTGCGATGGCATTTCGGTGGCATTTTCTTTTTTCTTTTCTTTTTTTCTTCCCAGAGAACGTTTTGTCCGCCTTTAAGTGCCACGGGGGTGAATGGCCGTCTTTGTGGGGCCGAGAGAAAGAACGAAACTGAGAGGGGAGAAACAAGCAGGAGGCAGCGGAGAGGGGAGGACGTAGGGAGAAAGTGAAGCTTGAGTGGGGGAAGAGGGAGGGAATAGGGGGGGGGGGCTGCTGAAAAGCTCGGGTGAGCTCCTCTGTGCCACGTTCGGTGCCAGGGGGTGACCGCTCCCCCCGCCGCACAGGCTCCACCATTGTTGTTTCCACAACAGAATGCCACAGCAGCAGCATGAGCGCAGCGCAGCGCAGCGCAGCGCAGCAGCAGCAGCAGCAGCAGCAGCAGCAGCAGCAGGGTGACACCAACGCACGGCGCGTCATGAGAACACAACACTGGATTTGTTGTCCAACTCCCTCAGCTCAGCAGGGACAGCTTACTTTCAGCGGGGCAGAAAAAAAAGCTCCTAAAACGCATCACGGACCACAAAAACGAACCCTGACCAATCAGAGACCTGCCAGCACCTCTCTCTCTCTCACACACACACACACACACACACACACACACACACACACACACACACACACACACACACACACACACACACACACGGCAAAAACTCCTGAATTCATGACTGTGCACTTTCTATTAAAGCCAGACTATGTGACCTTTGAAAGACGGAATAACACTAACTCTAAAAGAAAAGATTCATTTAAGCAATAAAATGTGCTTTTGCTCCATCGTTGGGGTTTTGGTACCTACCAGTAGTTTATGATGGCTAATGTTAGCTGATGCAAGCTACATTGAACTCAACAAAATCATTTTTATTCCACTTTATGACTTCACCTGTGCTGCTTTTAAACCGTTTTAGCTTAAATGAGGCTTGAGGCCGCGGTGGTCGTAGAGTCACTTTAAGAGGGTTGTATGAGGCACAAATTAATATGAATGTTCACTATAATTACACTTATTGACAATAGTGTCAAGTAAGTCTCTGTTCATACATACAATGCTGTAGAAAAGGACACTAGAAGTGGCCAGGGACTGTCTTTACGTGTCTTCGGGCTGCAGTGTGGAACGTAGATGCAGAAATGTGAAAAAAAAAAAAAAAAAGAAGCGCTGCTCAAATGTCAGCGACAATTCCAATTTTAGGAGGTAAACAGAGAGAGAGAGAAATGGCCTTTAGAAAGATTTCATGCTCTCATACTGGGTTACAGCTTGGCTGGCGTCTTCGCCCATTAACTGTAATGGCTCCGAAATGAAACTTTCCATCGCGCCCCCCCCCCCCCCCCCCCACTCTCTCTCGCTGGCTGTATGGGGGCCGCGGGGGTTGATTGTGCCACATAAAGGGCCGGACTGAGGGGCCTGTTGTCGCTGTTGCCTGTAATACACAGGGGAGGAAACGGACGAGATGAATCCCACGACAGGCGTCACATCACTGAGCGTGCCCAGACTACGTCAGAGTCGTGGAATGTAAATAAGAAGCGGACGTAGTCACCGGCGGTTTTCAAGCCTCGTGTGCGACATTTTGGCCGTCGCCATCTTGGATTTTTGCAACCGGTGAACGGATGTGACCATATTTGGACTGTGGAGGAGTGACTTAGGGAAGTCGTATTTTGGCTCCGGTAGCGACCTGTCAATCACAAGGTAGCCTCGCCCTAAATCATCCCCTGTTTCATGGTCTGTTTGACTCTAAATGGAGCATAATGTACTAAATGAACATCATGCTGTATTGAAGAAGACTGGAAACTAGAGATTGAGACCATAAACTCATGTTTACAATGTTTACTGAGGGAATAAATCAAGAGAGAAGTAGAGTCATTTTAGACTAGACTTCTTTACAACCAGAGGAGTCGCCCCCTGCTGGACACTAGAGAGAATGCAGGTTTACAACACTTCCACGCTGGCTTCACTCTTCAGAACCGGAGGTTAGAGCCCACTGGGACGGAGCTTTTAGATGTGAGCCAGTGACAGGACTGGACAAGCGTAGCCACTCAGACTGCATAACATCAACATATATGGAGACAGTACTAATGCCATTTTATTTACAGACAAATGGCTTTGGTAAGGTCATCCATACACCACTGTGTTGCCGCTCACCTTTCAACTGTGACTCACAAGACAGCGAATGACGAGTCGTTGTATTCAGAGTGACAAATGAAGCCAGAGAGGCTGGAAAATCTGCGCTCTGAGGTCACCGAGGAGGCCTCTGTGATTGTAAACCATGTTGTCAGCTGATCTGGTTCAGCCTGTCTCCTAGACTACTGTCAACCCCTCCACCAAACTGCCCTGTATGCATGAGTGTGTCTGGATGTTCACACACGAAGACAATTTGTCCAATACTTATTTATTACTGTAAAACTCCTCCCTACGCCCATCAGCGTTAGCTTTGTGCTAATTAGCTAATGTTAGCATGCTAGCATGCTAAATGTAAATGATTTCGCCGACGCGGACGCTTCGTAGTCCAAACCCTAACTTCAAACTTTATTGCTCCTTTCAACCTTGACAAAAGGCAGCGCAGACCAGATCCGGCCCTTCTGCTCCTACCTTTCACAATAAAAGCCCCAGACATACTCTGTGTAAGTGTTTACCAGAGGGAGCTCAAATTCAGCCAGAGCGTTTCACTAAAAGGAAACTCATTCAAATATGTTGCAGTAGCTTCAGGCTAAACAACAGTTCAGACGCTGCTCTGGGTCAGTGGCGTCCTGACAGTTGGTCCTCCGCCTGCGTGAATCTAATCAAACCTTTTACTGATAAACGGATGGAAGTGGTAATGATTTGCCGAGTTAAAAAGCCACTTCACCGCATCAATGTTCAATATTAAAAGACTTCATTGGAGAGGACCCCCCCCCCCCCCCCGCCCCTCCACCTCCCTGTGGGTGTCACCAAAAGGGTAAGTTAATTTCTACCACGGACAGCTGTGCCTGTTGACATTTAATAGGAGATCAGAGGGCCGCACATGTTCGTCTGTGTGCTCGGGTGCGTAGCTTCCCGACTGGCACCAGAGCTCACTGAAGAAGTAACAGATCGACCTCCTATTGGAGTGTTTCAGGACCTCCTATTGAAGTGTTTCAGGACCTCCTATTGAAGTGTTTCAGGACCTCCTGTCCGCCCTGAAGCAGACGCTCTTTTTATTCCTGCAGAGGAGACGGAATGGGTCCGTAGTGTGGCGACGTGGAAACCTTTACAGCTTGTTGGAATGAAAGCCAGCAGACAGACACTGACGGGCCATTTAGTAAAAGGTGTGATCTGGAGAAGTAAACCGAGTTGATGAATATTAAGGTTTCGTCAGTAAGGAACAGCCTGTGAGAGGTCTCTGTGGCGTTGAAAGAAAACCTCATAGTTTTAGAGATTTAAGTCGTACAAATTTACAAGTTTTTTCTTGCAAATTCATGACTTTATTATCTCAGAGAATATCCGAGCGTTTCCTCATAAATGCCACAGAGTGTGTAGAAGAAGTGGACGTAGTCGTCGCGACGTCACTCATTGGTTTGTGGACGGCCGTTATAAAGCCTCGAGTTCGGCGATTTCGCCGTCGCCATCTTGGCTTTTTTGCAACCGATTAACAGAAGTGACCATATTTGGAATGAGGAGAAGTGACGTAGTGACGCCGGACACGGCTCTGGTAGCGGCAGCGACCTGTCAATCACAGTAGCCCCGCCCTAAAGCATCCCCTGCTTCATGGTCTGTTTGACTCTAAATGGACCATCATGTACTAAATGAACTTCATGCTGTAGTGAAGAAGACTGTAAACTAGAGATTGAGAGCATAAACTCATGTTTACAATGTTTACTGAGGGAATAAATCAAGAGAGAAGTAGAGTCACTTTAGACTAGACTTCTATACAACCAGAGGAGTCGCCCCCTGCTGGACACTAGAGAGAATGCAGCTTTAAGACACTTCTGCATTGGCTTCACTCGTCAGAACCAGAGGTTGCCGTCTGGTAAATGCTCAGTTTTTTATCTGAATATCATCCCCCTCCCCCAGCTCTGTAAATGTAGTTGTTTTTTTAACCCGAATATCCTCTAATTACCCGTTAAAAGTAAGTCTTCTAGTGTGATTAGTACCAGTTTGCCTTCGTTGTCCTCATATATAATTGAAAACATCAGTCAGGCTGTGGCCTCCTGGTAGATACAGATTGATTACATCTTTTGTTTGCAGAAGAGATCAATATTACACTTGTTATGAACAAAATATTTGAATAAATTCACTCCACGGGAAAGCTTCCAGAACAGACGATTAAGTGGAGGTCGTTTTAGAACGACGTGTTTTGGCAAAGTTCTTTAACGACGTTTGGCATTCGGGAACTGTTACAGGAATCTCGTTACGCATTAGTGTAGAGCCGGCCTCTCGGTTGGTATTTTCACACCAGAAATGAGCCAAGCCGGATACAACCTAGCAGTAAGAGGAGAGAGAAAGTGGCTGACATGAGCTGGATGTATTCACAGCTCACATCTGGAAGACTTTAGGGCCAGATCCCACCAATTTCCTCCGCTGAGGTTTCCTAGCCGCAGCATTAAAAAAAAACAAAAAAGCATCTGAATATGCAGCCAGCTAACTAGCTCACTGTTACTGTTCAGCTGACACACACACACACAACAACAACAACAACAGCATTATGTAACCGGTCCCTATCAATCCAGACGATTAGCTCACACTGACACGCTGTCAAGGCTTGTGCGTGGGACTCACAGTCGATCACGGATGTGTGTGTTCACAGCCGGCCTCGCCTGTCCACCGGCTCACCGGAGACACAGAGGGACAGTGTCTCCGTGTCAATCCAGAGTCCGAGAAGGCAAGACGGATCGGCCCACTGGTGTCAGGGTCCCTTATTTAGCACCGCTAAAGAACCCACAGACACCCAACCCTTAGCAATGGTGTAATGGTGTGGGACAACAGTGACTTCTTTGACAGCACTGAAGCTACTTTAGTGCCGTGTCTCAAACAACAGCAGTTATGTCCAAACATGAGCGTTAGATGCCCGAGCAGATAGAAACCACAGCCGCTCATTTTATCAGTGACATGTTTTGATGAAATATTAATTTTGCAGCTCAGGAGATGATCTGCCCACAGTTACATTCAATCCTCTGAAGGATCACTGTTGTGTCTAACAGAAATGGTAACTCTTAAAAGTCCTGGTATGGTTCATGTTATTACAAAATACGTGGAGCAACACAAAGTTCATTTTGAAACGCGTACAGGGTACAAATTCTGCAGGTCTATTTAAAGTGGAATACCATCACGGCCGGTGGTGTGTGTGTGTGTGTGTGTGTGTGTGTGTGTGTGTGTGTGTGTGTGTGTGTGTGTGTGTGTGTAAACATTCCCATTCAGCAATGTTCCCATATAAACACCAGAACCCCGGGACGTGCCTCCTCTCTTCAGCTGACTAATCCCTGTGCCGAATCCCGTCTGAAAACGTGACATTTCTTCTCACGATTGAGGGCAAACGACAGATAAACGTAGCAGAACCCAGATGTTTGGTGTCTCCAGAGACCAGACAGTTGTCCTTTCATTTTCGGCATACTTGATTCACCAAGCTGCCCTTTGTTTTAAAAGGGAATGTCAACTTTTGGGACTGACAGACAGCACAAGCTGCCGCCCACCCCGGTGTGCTATGTTGTGAAAAGCTGGTTATTTCTGTTCGAGGTTTTTCTACAGTACATTCTTCTTATCTGGTGTTTTATGCACTGCAGGACAAAGTGATGACATCATTAGTGTACTACAAGTATTACGACATTAGTCAAGGCTACATTAATGCTCTATAGATAGTTTTACGGTTGGGGTTGTGCACTCGGCCGGTCGGATTACAAACAGTCCTCGAACTAGAACTTTTTGATTCAATCGCGAACCCGCACTTTGACTCCCACAACTTAATTTATGAAAACTCTCACGTGCCATCAGGTATGATTTCATACCAAACATACGGGACTGGTCCGGTTCACTGATACACCGGGGAACTCTAACGCGGGCCTACTTCTCGTCGACTTGAGTCAGAACCAGCCTGAAACAATCCTCGCGGACTAAAGCTGCAAACAACAGCATGATGTGACGGTAGTACGGTTTGCGAACTCACCCTCCAAAAGCCTGGAAATCAGCGAGTCCACGTCCAACTCCCCCTCCGCCATTTCTGTAGCAAACAGCTCTGCCCACCGCAGTCTGGAGCAGGCAGCGCAGGCACCGCCTCACTGCACTCAAACGCACCACCGACCTCCTCCCACTCACGGGCCTCCCGTTTAGGACTACTTGTGCTGCGTTAAAGTGCACCTCGGATACTCTAGCTTCCATCACAGAGAGGTGAAGAGCGGAGAGTTGTGAAGATAGCCATACATGGCCGTATACGTGTTTTTCAAATTATAGTCATACCCTGATATGTAGATCTATCTCCTCTAGATCTGTGCATACAGTCGTTCCTCTGCATTCATTTCCAAAAATCAATGACTTGTTGGAGACAAATATTCATATTATTTATTGTAAATATGTTTCCAACAGTAACATACAGGTCACATGATAAATAAACGTTACCCGAACAGTAAATATATAAAGTTGAATAACGCCACCATCATGAATATGTTCAGTGGGTTCAGAAAATACTTGGACGAATCACAGTTGGTGACGCTTTTCCCAGCATGCACTCGGCGTTTGAGAGCCACGGACACACCTGCAGTACTTTAGACGGTTACTGCGAGAGCACCCAAAGGTCCCCAATGCAAACCGGTGGAAAACACTGACAATCAATACAACAATGTAACGGACAAGTCCCACTCTCTTAATTGCACGTTGCTGTTGTTTTCTCAACCTGTGTCTGTAATTTCGGACAGCACCTGAAGGCATCAGCAAAACAGTGGCTGCAACAGGTTACCACAAAATTACAATATAAGAATCGTGTTTGAAAATAAATAAATATGTTTCATTGACTCAGATGACAGTTTTTGCAACAGCTGGTCAGACTTGTACGAACATGACAATGTGACTAAGATGTTTTTGGTATTCATGATCAACTTTTATTGACACAAAGTACGCTTTAAATGAAGAATCCTATGGGAAAGCAAACACATATTTAAGGTCCAGTCTCTAAATATTACCAGGAGACAAACGCACGGCCAATGAGAACAGATGCGGATTTATTCACTGACAGCGCCCTCCTCTGGTCACAATGTGAATTGTATGATTAAATAAATAAACTGTTTTTATGACTATTTTATGATTTTATTCAGCTGACGGAGTAAAGTACAAATAACAATGAACAAACAGAAGTATGAGGAGCCCTGCATGTGTATTGACACTGCTTGTATCAGTGCCTGGGACACTTTGCTTCCAGTCCAACACTCTCTCCCGCTCATGACCAAAGCCTGAAGTTATGTTGTTGCCTCTCCCACTCACAACCTATTTCTTGTTGCTTTCAAGTGCGTCATCTGGGTATTTCCGCACTGTTTGGAGTGGGCGGCGACAAGTTGCACCGCAGAGGAAAAGCGAAGGGGTGCAGCTGCGTCAGGCAGGCCAAAACCGGAAACAGACGAATATTTTTCCTTCAAAATAATAGCGTTTGTTGATGAGGAAAACAAAACATATGCAACCAACATAATGTCATAATTACTTTAATAAACTGTTTAATTTTATATTTTAATACAACTATATAAGTTATCGCTAATAATGTTGTAATTTTCTACATATTGTCGCTGTTTCCTGAACAGTGTTGTTACCATGAATGTGTTTTAATTAATCAGTTGTGTTAAAGCTATTAAATATAAAAATGTCAAGCACTTTAATGTCAAAATATCCTTTCTCAGTAAAAATCAAACACTTTTTAAGGGATTGGCATTGATATTTTCGACACAAATTATAAGAAATACATTTTTAATGTAGTTTTAATAGTTTTTGAACTACTACATAAAGTGTACTGCTTTTATTTAAAAGCAAGATTATTGCTTTTGTTTTGTTTGGCTTTTTGTAATTTATTTTAATTGAAATTACGCATTTTAATAAATTGTTTCACATTATTTGTATTATTATTATTATTATTATTATTATTATCAAAGACTTCATATATAAGCATATACCGTGTATATGTATTCTTATTAAGTATATTAGTTAAATTTTCTGATAAATAAGCAAAATAAATGAATGGAAAATGCAAGCAATTAATGAATGACGTTGTGATGAGGACACTGGAGTGGACTTTTCGTGTGCAGCAGACGTGAAAAGTGAAGTCACCACATTGTCTGTGTACTACACACACACACACACACACACACACACACACACACACACACACACACACACACACACACACACACACACACACACACACACACACAAAACAAGGCGCTATTCCTTCACTTTTACCGGAAGCCGTGTGCTGCGTCGTCCAGCTTCACTATCTGTACGCTGTCGTACACAGATGTGGGTGGAGCGGAGGAGGCGACAGAACAGCAATGTCAAGAAGTTTTTCCGAGTCCGCACTGTCGTGTATGCGGCTTATTTTAAGCTGAAAACAAACAAACAAGCAAACAAACAACAGCTAAACAGAGGTGTCGACGGAGACGTGGAAGTCGCACTCGGACACACAGCCATGGACGGTGAGTGGAACCGGGCTCCCTCGCTCGGCTTGTTGACTCGGTTCAGACAGTGGAGGTGAAACTGTACAGGGAGTTGTTTTTGCGCACGGGGGAAAGCCCCGCTATCACTGGGTTTGCGCTAACCGTACAGACGGTGAGCTAACGCACAGTTAGTTTGACAGAACTCGTGCTGCCTATCTGTGCCATACGTGATGTAGCGTTGACTGCGTGTGTTCCACGGTGTGTCGTTAACTCACCCAGCAGGCGTGAAGCGACCAAACAGTGTCGCGCTGCCAGGAGGCCCGTTGGGTTCGTCCACCTTATGGATTTCCCCATAGACACTGACAATGCCAAACCTCGTCCAGAGATCTCTCAATTTACTGGTCATCTGTCTTTCTATGGACACACGTAATAAACAATGGATATTATATAATCTCTGTCATTGTTAATACATCCTCTTGACTTCGGCCGACATATAATCCACCAGGCAGCGTTCGTTTCAATCCAAAACTATAATATTTAGGTCGGTCCACGCTGCTCGCAACCGCCCACCTCCGTTTTAGTGGACGGAAATGATGGCAGAGAACCATCATTTCGTGCAAGCTGCAGTGAGACACGGACTGTGAGACAGAGGAATGCCGATGAGAAGAGTGTCTTGTGACGATTTAGAAACTATACGTGTTTCTACTTTATATCGCTTTTACCTTTGTCTGCATGCCAAACAACATTAAATAGAAGGCTTTTATAATGGACATCATGTATTTTGATGCATTATTTATAGGTTCTTCCATATCGCAGACCTTTCAAAAATAGATTGACAATGTTGATAGATGTGATTTTTTTTTTAATTTCCGTGTATAAAATATGGAAAGCAGTAGGACAGTGAAATTAATAATATAAATGAATAAATCCAATTCACAAAAAGTCAACACTATGTGACAGCAGTGAGGCCTTTGTTATGCAATAGGAGTGAGAGTGACTCACACACACCAGTGTCTGATATTAGAGCATTAAGTGATCTGTGAAGGCCAACTTGTGGGAGACACTTACTTTCACTTTCACAACATCTGGCTCAGTAACTAGGATGTCAATCAAATAAATAGTCACTTATAGGCTCTAATGCTTTGTCTAATTCCAAGATCCATATTCATTTGCATTAATCCCACATCACATAGCTATAAAAGTAATTTCATCCACTTTCTATGAGTTTGGTCTGGGACTCCGGCATGTTACAACTCGGAGAGCTTTCACATGGAACACGTCCTACAGGCTGAAGGGTGGAGCTTTGGCCACCTGATCTTGTGTCACACCTCGCCGTCCTTCTATGCATCTCAACGGTTCATTCACCTGAAACTAGAGAGCTGCCTGCTCCTCACTTACAATGGAAGCTCACTCGCAAAAACAAGGCGGGTCATTGGACACCGATACTGCACCCTGCCCGTCGACATTGTTTGCTTTTATTCTGCGCTTCTTTTCCTGTTTTCCGCGCCCGACAGGTAGTTCATGGCGAGTCATTCCATCCAGCCGGGAAGCCCTCGTGTCTCGGCACCCTTTGACCCTCTTCGGACGCTGCGCTGTCTAGTAGATTTCCACCCAGACCGCGGCACGAATGACAAACTGTTGCTAAACCACAAATATGTGCTGAAAGCAGCTGCCACTGTATGCCGTGTGTCGTGCAGTGTGGATGGTGAACCGCTAATCGCTCTAAAGACTTTGACTAAGTGGTTGACATGTCTTTTTGTTCTGTGTTCTGTCCACCACAGGTGTGTATGGATGGGGCCTGCCCCCACTCACCCAAGGTAAGAAGCAATTTCCGGTAAATTCTCAGTGTTCTATATGAACCGGCGCTGGACGTCACGGGTAAACATTTCAACAGCGTGTGTGCCGATGGTCAATGAAGCAGCCGTTCCTGTGTTGACACACGGATTCGAGAGAAAGCGGGCGGCGTTTCACAATCTGGGTGCTGTGTTTGTGTACGTTCCAAAATACAGGGACGCCTCAGTCATGTCCCATTCTTCTTCTCTCGCAGTCCAAGCAGCGAGCCCCTTCATAGAGATCATCGAGCAGCCGAAGCAGAGGGGGATGAGGTTCAGGTACAAGTGTGAGGGCCGCTCAGCCGGCAGCATCCCCGGAGAGAAGAGCAACGACACCACTAAGACCCACCCGGCCATCAAGGTGAGATTGAGCATGTTTTCTAGCTGTGGTCCATTTAATGCACACCAAAAAAACAAACAAATCCTCACTTTTTTTTACCATATTGCTACTATAACACAATACTACTCTGCTATATTTGATGTTTAAAAATATACATGCAGTGACTCAGGAGCAGATCAGGGCTGAAGCGTTGCTGCAACCAGAACCTCAGATTTTGCACTTTGTCTCTAAAGGAGTTTATCAAATTGTTAAAATATTCTTTTTACAATTCTCTGACACCTGGTAGACAAAATGATCAATCTGTTAATTAAAAATAAAACCTGGCGTAGTATTTGATTATGAATGTTAAAAAACAACAACGTGTTAATTACTATTAATTATGTAAACTAGTGAGCTTTAGAGGTCAGGCTAGCTGTTACTTTTTTTCCCTCAAATTTGTTTCTTACTATTTTTATTATTACTATTTTTATTATTATTATTATTATTATTATTATTGAGTTGTTTTGTTGGTCTGTCATTAACATTTTTCTTTACTTTATTTTTTGGAATGTATGTTTCAAATACTTTTATTGAGAAGATTATACATACTGTATGTTGTTGTGTCAATTCTCATTTACATTTATATGAAAGATTCATACAATTGTATTGATGTACATTCATAAATATATATGAAAGAGATGAAATAATAATTAAAAATAGGAACATTTTCAAAATAAGATAAGTGTGTCTTTTTATCTTCTTTAAGCTCTCTGCTGTCCCACACACTGTTCTCCTGGCTAGCTGCTCAGCCCTGTTTCCAGTCTTTATGCTAAGCTAAGCATCGACAGCCTCAGCAAGCACCTATTCCTTTGAGGGGTCTTATTTTAAAATACCGTTGTAGCTTGTAGAAGCTATCCCTCCATTACAACGTGGAATAAGAGTCACGATACGTAGCAGAAAATGTCCCTTTTTGGAATCATTCGAGTGCGACACATTCCTCCCTTCAGGTGAACAACTACAGCGGCCCGCTGCGCGTCCGCATCTCGTTGGTGACGAAGAACACGCCGCACAAGCCTCACCCCCACGAACTGGTCGGGAAAGACTGCAAACACGGCTACTACGAGGCCGACCTGCAGGAGAGGCGAATACACAGGTAGACTGGAGGGGGGGGGGAATTCAGCTCCACTTCAAAACAAGGTCGCGTTTGTTTTCGATAAGGACGGCATCATTTTTGGGAGGTGACGTGTTTACCGTCGCCTTGGTTAAAGGCTGGATTTGGAGATGAGTAAAACATTAACAGCGTAACCCCACCTAACGACGAAGCAGAGTTTCCCTCTGCTCGCTTTGCTTTGTATGACAACCAAAAGGTAAAGAGGTATTATGGTCTGTAAAAAGAAAGCACAAAGCACAGCGACAGACGAGACCCTTTTAATTACATAATGTTTAAACTTAATATTGCATCATTTAACCCGTGTATCTGAGCTGTGTTTGTCTTTATCATGTGTGAGGAAGCTCAAACAAACGGGCTGTACTGCCCTTCACTGCCAGTATTGTGACACAGAGGGATTAAGTGCTCCTTTTTATATTACTCATCTGTTTTTCACATTGAAAAAATGTGCTATAATGCACTGATAAAAGGTTAGAATAGAGCGAAATGACAAAGATGTCTAGTGAACATTGAGGATACGGTCTTAGATGATAAATACTGATCAAATAGTTGTTGTTTTTAACAAGTTTATATTATTGTATGTCTTGAACATCATGTGTTGGTGGTGTACTTGAAGTCAAGTATTTTTCCACTCGCAGCAATGTACCGCTGTGGACGGGAGCTGAAGCAAAACCAATTCTAGACGCATAAAGAAATGAATATCAGTTGAAGTGGAGGCTATATTTAGCATATTTTCACCGCTTCATCTTGCCGTCAGTCAGCCCTTTTAGACAGGAAACTGTCAGAAACTCACGCCATGTGTTTTGGCCACAGTCGTGTGTTTGATTTCACCCTAAAAGAAATTTGTAATTCGTAATATCAAATTAGAAAGTACATGCAGTAGGTTTCGGTCTCTTGGTTTCGGTCTTATGCTGTATTTGCTTTCAGTTTTCAGAACTTGGGCATTCAGTGTGTCAAGAAGAAGGATGTGAATGAGGCCATCACTTGTAGGCTGCAGACCAATAATAACCCCTTCAACAGTAAGTGGTGGTGCAGGAAGAGGAGTGTGCGACACAAAGCGCTTTCTGTGTCGGCCTTTCCCCGCTGAATCTATTCAGTGTGTGAAAAGTCAATGCGCCTTTCGGAGAGAGACCCTTCAGTCCCACTCAAATGTAAAGACCGTTATTTCACTGAGCTGCTGCACACATGTCTGTCAGTTACTCAATGACTTTAAAAAAAGAAAAGAGAATTTGAAAACCTGCGTCATTATTTCACGTTTTAAAAATATTCTTCAACTAGCTGACTAACTTTGCGGTAAACATTTTTTTGTTAGCTTGATTTAACTGGCAAGGCTAAGAAACTAGCTTAAAAAATGTCATAGATGCTATTTGGCTAATGTCAAGCTAGCTACTCTGTCGTGGATACATTTAATGGAGAGTGTGATATCTTCACTGTATAATCGTGTCTGTCTATTTATACACGCTTGTTTTTAAACCTGTAGCCAGTTTAGCTTTTACCTTTTGCTGTGTTTAAGAACTAGCTAACTGGCTAGTTAGCATTAGCAGTGATAACCACTAAACACACAGCGGAGATAAAGCAGTGAAAGTACCGGAAAATCTGACTGATAACCCGCTGGATTTTCAGCAAAGTGAGGTTTATAGTTACAGTTACATTAACAACAGGACGTGTAATTTGTCACTGATTTTAAATACTGATGGCCTACATAGGACAGGATGCCGTGCTCTGCCAGACTGCTGTGTTTGCCTGATTGTGCACCCCGCCCTTTCCTCCTGCAGTTCCCGAGGCGAAGGTGTGGGAGGAGGAGTTTGACCTGAACTCGGTTCGGCTTTGCTTCCAGGCCTTCATCACTCTGGCTTCAGGGGACCTGATTCCTCTGGAGCCGGTGGTATCGCAGCCCATCTTTGACAACAGTGAGTGGGCCACACACACACACACACACACACAAGCACATATCCAACATGGATTCTGTGCCCTACTTTTACTGGACTTTTTTCAGCTGATAAACCTGTATTGGATTTCTATGAAATACCAGTAGCTGTGTAAGCAGGTTCCCACTCCAACCTTTACATCTTCTGCAACCGTCAAATCCCTCAGACACTCTTTGTTCCTCTTTGCGTTGGAACCTTTTTTGTAAGCTTTAAGGTATTTACAAGAACTAACCTCAATCAGATCAATTCCTCTTCAGTCGCTGAGCGCTTTTAACTCAAATGCTTACCCAATGCACAGCTCTATTTAGAGATGGTGCACAGTATAAAGAATGTATGCTGTTGCCCTGAAGTCATTTTCAAAATATAACGTTTGCAACGTTTTAGAAAGTTGAAATTAAATGAATGTGAAATATCTTCACCAAAACATCTTGGAATTCCCTGCACATTAGTGTGAATAATTGTTTCCATTTCGGAATGTGATATCCTCTATTCAAATTAAAGCCTGGCTGGCTTTTACAAAATGAGCTGCAGTCATGATAAATTCAATTATCATACTTTTGAATTCACAGTAGACGAAGTGAAGCAAAAGGCAAACTGCTCAAAGTCATGAGAAACAGTAGAAACGGCTCCCAGTGCGTTTTATGAGCAAACAGAAAAGACCAGTAAAAATGAGTTATACAGAGGGAACCATCATTCTTTTGGCTGCTTAAGGTCTGTGATAGTCGCCGCCCAAATTCCTCCCCATTTCAAAAGATGTCTGGTGTAAATCGAAAGCCTTTGTGCGGTATTAATTTGTGTCTCTATGGATTCACGAATGCTTTTTCTGTCCTAAAGGGGCCCCAAACACAGCTGAGCTGAAGATCTGCCGAGTCAACCGCAACTCTGGCAGCTGCAAAGGAGGGGATGAAATCTTTCTGCTGTGCGACAAAGTGCAAAAAGGTACAACAGGCCTGTACTGTGTGTGCTTTGGTCAGAAGTACTGATATAAAGTATCTATTGTGTGCTTCAAAATAGAACCCTGACTCTCATATTAAAGTGTACTACATCCGGTGATTACCTTTATGGTTACAGTGGGTTTCTATGTTCTAGTGGAGATGAGGAAATAGTCATGAACTACAGTAAAACATTCATAGACAATTTCATTCTTCACAACTGCAGTTAAACACATTGTGGCGTGTGTGTTTGAGCCTCTTTTAACTAGTTTTGGTTTCCTGCCCGCAAACTCTGTTTCACTAGCTGCGGCAGGAAGCTGTTTTTAGCTAAAACATTTTTTAAAAACCCTCTAAAAACCTAGCATACGCTGTGTGTCCAGCACCAAACAGCAGGCCGAGTTAGCAGCTAGCGTTTGCTAACATGTTCAACATATCTTCATGTGGTAATGATGCCACAATTGTGTTTTCAGCTTGATTCTGTGGCCAAAAGGGGAGAAAAAAGAATGCAGCTTATACATTTCATATAAAATCAGTATGAAGTGATACTTTTGGCCGCAGCTACTGTTGCACTTGTGAGGTTTCGTTGGCGGTCACAGCATCTGCCGCGTAGTGCAAAGCAGACACGTTGGCTTCCGAGTGAGTTCTTTCACGAACCAAAAGCTTTTCTTCCTCTATTCCGCCGTCCACTTCTCGCTTTTGCTACTTTCTAATAAATTACGAGCATGCCACATGTGTATCGTGACAATGAACCGCCTCCCACTGTGTGCGTGTGCCTGCTAAACGTGAAGGTTTTGGCAGTGCATCGCGAAGTTAACAGCCGAAGGATTTCCTGCTGGTTGCCGTGACGCCGACAGAACTCTTTAATCCTTCAGCCGCCCTGCGCCGTGTGAACTCTTTCTCTTCCTCTTTTTCAGTTCTTTACAATATCTCTTATCAACGCTCACTTCCAATTTCTTAGTAACAGTCACAAAAATAGCAGCGAAAAAAAAATCTTTATCAAAGCGCGCACAGATTTCAAATTCATTTATTTTTCCCTCAGTTATCTGAGGATTTATTTGGAGGAGTTGGTTTTTCCTTCTTTCTTGACTGAAAGACTGCTGCTATTATGCACCAGGACTTGAGGGTGAACACATGAGCTGATAACACTTAGTATCAGATAAACTCAAGCTACAAAAACATGTTTTTGTTACTGTAATAAAGCTTTCATTCTTTTATGTTACATTTTCCTCATCAAGCTGACGTTTAACCGCACAGTATCTTGATTACTCCAAATCTAAGGTGACTAAAAATGGCAACCCTATTTTCTATTTCGGCAACCAAAACCTGAGGTCTGGTTGCCAGCGTGGCAACCAATTTGAAAGGATAGTATTGCGCTCTAAATGTCCCTTTTCCTCCCTGTAGAGGACATCGAGGTGCGCTTCTTCCAGGACTCCTGGGAGGGGAAGGGCACTTTCTCCCAGGCTGACGTCCACAGGCAGGTGGCCATTGTGTTCCGCACACCGCCGTACCGCGACACTAACCTCAGCGAGCCCATCAGAGTCAAGATGCAGCTCCGCCGGCCCTCTGACCGCGAGGTCAGCGAGCCGATGGACTTCCAGTACCTGCCGGCCGACCCAGGTGAGAGGCAATGGTCCCGTCACTCCGTATGATGTCAAATAAGCTACTAATGTAAGCTTCTCCTGAGGATATTGAGCACCTGAGAGAACCCCAGTCTAACTGCGTATTAAATATGACCCCTGTAGATGAATACAGGCTGAATGAGAAGAGGAAGTGTACAGGGAACATGTTCCAGAACCTGAAGCTGGGGCCCATGCTGTCTAGTGGTACGTTGATGAGGGGTTTGTTTTCACTCTCTTCTATACAGTATTTATAATAAAGTATATAGATGAAGTGATTTTTAGTTGAAATGCAATGTAACCATGTCCGTTTTGAATTCAGTGTCCATGCCACAAGATAGACGGTACATAAGCCCGGCAAGGAGGACCGTCACAGCCAAGCCTCCATCAATGAATGCACAAGTTGGTGAGTCCGTTTGATTGGTCTTAAAGACGTAGAGGTGGCATTTGAATATGTGCAGCAATATAACTCTGGTCGTGTGTGTGTCTCCGGCAGCTGCAGCGCCCCCTGGTGCCAGTGGAGCAAAGCCACAGCCTTCCTACTCGTATCAACCGGGCCAGCTCTTCTCGGTCCAGACCAAGGTCGAGCCCTCCATCTCCGCTGCAACTACAAACCAGACGTGGAGGATCATGGAGAGCCTGAACCTGGGCCCCCAGCCCAAAGCCACCCCAGTGCCCACCTTTACGATGAGCCAGGCGACAGCCCCCTGCTCCTCTACCATCACGTCCACTGCCAACCAGGACTTCTCAACCGTCAACCTGTCAGACCTTCACCAGTTCTTCCCCAACCTTTCCTCGGCCATGGCCCAGGAGACGGCAGCTTCTCAGGGGAGCTCGGCCTCCTCACAGACCGGCATCTCCTTCGCCCTCCCAAGTTCTCAGTTCCGCGTGGACGCACCGCTTGCGGACGACGATATCCCAGAGTTCCCTAGCTTTTCCGAAGCGCAGGGCCAAGGTGCCCTGGACAACCTGAACATGGATGACTTTGAGGATCTTCTGAACCCCGTCCTCATGAACGTGAGCGGAAACGGCGCCTCGATGTTGGCGCAAGCTTCGTGTCAACAAGCCGCCCCGCCCAGCTCTTCTACCGCGGCCCACAGCGCAGCGTCCCAGAACACTTCTGACCCCGCCAGCCTCCCAGGAAGCACCTGGATGAATTACCCCAACAGCATCGTCAACCTGCTCCAGAACGAGGGCATGATTGACATCGCGTCCAGCAACAACAACCACCGGCCCGCTGTGCTGGACGAGTTTGACGAGTTGATGTCCGCTGACGAGGACCGTCTCATTTCCATTTTTAACAGTGGCAGCCAAGCTGGGTTTGTTTCAGGACACCCGACTTAAAGTGTGTCCAAGGGATTTTTTTTTTTTTACGAACACATTTACATAAACCACTCGTATCGGCCCTTTTAATGTTCGGAACTTAAAGACCTTTTTGTTAGAAAAGACAAAAAAAGAAAGAAGGTGGATCTAATAGAGCTGTAAGAGGCAGAATGTAGCAAAACTGCTCACTATAGTGGCCTATAGATACACCAGCAAAGACTCTTTATGGTGTCCAATTAGTGGGTTTTGCCCGGTCTTTATATACAGTTTCACTGACAAATGATAAGATCAGGATCAAATGTTTTCCTGTGGAACATGTACTCATCATTTTTGCCGTTTTTTTAGTAGCTCCCATCAGTGTTACTGTGATTGTCACTCTGAAATGTGTACGTTAGGTCTGCCTTTTGATTTCAAACAAAGCGGTTGGTATTCTCAGCAGGTAATAGGTCTGAGGTCAGTCTATGCAAGTAGTCCCGTTGTTCTTGTGATTTAATATTCCCCATGTATTCCTTTGGAATGTTTTCTGAAGGTCAGCAGTAACTGACAACCTTCTCATACAGGTGCCTTTGTTGAGTCTCAACAAAATGTAGTAATGTGTTATGAATCAAATGAAGGTCTACATAGAAGTTATCAAACAAGCAACATTTAGAAGTACATGCTTATAGCAGAGAAGCTCGCGGAGCTGTATCAGATCTTGCTTTTGTGTCTGCAGAATTTCCTCCGTTCTCTTATCGGTTCTCCAGTTATTTGGTGAATAATGGCTGCAGTTTAACTCCTAACTGTTTCAGACCTGTAGGTCAATTCGCTTTACTCTGTAGGAAAAGATGCTTCCAGATGAAATAATGCTGTTTTGTACTGGTGTGATGTAAGCTGATTATACTATATGCCTTCTTGCTGTAATTATTCATTCTGTCAAAATTCCAAAACACTTTTCTTGGCAATAAAAAGCACAACATATTAAGATGGTCTTCTAAAGTAGATTTTATTTGGCAACTCTTTCATGGTTTCATACAAACCAAAAAATAAAGTCTAACAAATGAAATTTGTAAAAAAAAAAAAAGAACATTTCCTCCGTGCATACAAAGGATTTCTTCCATCAGGTAAGTGTGAACAAAACATCAAGAACACAAATACTTCAACTTGTGAATACAAGATAATCAATCAAAAAAGAAGAAGTGAAGTTCAGGTCACTTTGGAAATATTACGGACTGAAATTAGGTTTAATGTATGTTTGTTTTTTTTGCCAAAAGGTAGAACTTCAGATCAAAATTCAACCACTGACTTTCAAAACCCTTTCGGTCAGTGAGATGTCCTGCACAACCCAGCTCATGGGATCGCCAAGTGCCTCTCCGTTTACCCGTACTCCAGAACTATCCTCCTGTTCTGACGGGCTTATGTTACTTCTAGATTGGTGACTTTGTTGACAATGTGGGAACGCCGGGGTACACGCTCGAGGTCAAATTTGCTCTCATATATGGTTGGACACAGTTTCCAGCGGTTGTTTCGGTAGATTCCCAGGTATGTGTACACGTCCGGCTTGTATGTGAGGGAGCATTTGACCCCTGTGGCCCGGATGACGTTGTCCAGCCTTATCACCTCGCTCTCGTCGGTGAAGTTCTGGTTATAGGCACAAATGACCTGCTTGCCCTCGCCCTTTGGATTATGGGGACTGACTTTAACTAGGGAGATCTTGCCATCCAGGGCTGCTCTGGCCACACACTCCCAGGCGTGGTCCAACTTGAAACCAGAGTCCAAGTGCATCAGCCATTTGCCCGAGAGCACTCCGTGATTCAGGGCCAGCTCCTTCACTGTCTGGAAGCTGACAGGCCGGCCGCTGGCCAAAAGTTTATCCCAGCTCTCCTGGAGACCCGTGACATCCCCAGTGCTGGGGCAGTGGTTCAGGCCCAGCACAGCGATCCACCCCACAGGACTAACACCACTCTCCTCGTCACCAAATCTGTTCACTTGAGAGGGCCCGTTGCTCTCCAGCCAGCCATCAAACTCGGATCTGGGCGTTCTTCTCGAGTCAAACACAATCCAGGGGTCCATGTCTGCAGCCATGGCCTCAGCAGCATAAGTCTCTGCAGCAAAAGGGGTCACCACCTCTCCGTCTCCAGGGGCCCCTTCCTCCTCCATAGTGCTGTCAGTGTGGGGCTATTGAACTAGTCCTGCAACGTATCCTGTAGAAAGGAGGGAGGTGTTATGTATTAAACTCGATGTTTAAACACAGGCGCATACTCTGTGATAGTTTGCGCTACTTCTAAATCAAGGCAAAAGTGGACAGCTGGATAGTTTGCGGATCTTTACTAGCGCTGCTAATGTCGCCTACTAACGTTAGCCTGCCACATTAGCAACACTTGTTCAATAGCTAGCGTTAACGTTTGTCTATCGCGTATTATTTTACAAAAAAAATAAATGTCTATCCATTTCGTTTGTGTCTTGTCTACACTTGACATGTGGCTAAACCCGTTTTGAATTGCCAGGCTTCAGCCTAATTGTAGCTAGCCAGCTAGCTAGCCATATTACCAATCGTCCATGTTCGTCTTTTTGACTTATAACTGTTAGCTGTTTACAGCCAACTGTTGCTCACACCTAACGTTCTAACAGTAGAAATTATGGCACATTGGTCGCAAACTTCGGCCGCTGAGGCTTAACCTACCTGTGGATGTTGGAGTGAGTTGTTCTGTGTTGCTCTTCCGCACAAGCCGACTGCGGTGGTGAAGCTAGCCGTCGTTTGGTTGTATTGCGCGTCTATTCGTGCAATTACGGTGCCGTTAGCGGCGCAAATGAATCCTCACGATCACACATCCGCAGTATGAAAGAGTTTGAAAAACTCTGTCCAAATACTTGTCCGACAGTTTAACTTAATAACTTTGCCTATCGACTAATGTTATGGTGAATCACGTACCTCGGAAATTAAACGTCTTAGATAAATTCGGCACAGAAATAAAGTAGCATAGTAGAGTAGATTTGTTAATTACGACAAATTAGGTTTATTTATTCAAGCAGCGTTAATATGAGATTGAATCTACAATTTACGGCATTTAACTGTTAATTACGTCCAACGGCTGCTCTTAAATGACAATATACCAGATTCCCCGGGTATATGTAACCGCAAATATGCAAGCACTTTATTAGTTAATGTTCATTTTGTGTAGTTATGAAATGAAACCGTGTTACATTATTTGCTAAAAAAAAAAAATAACGTAATTCTACATTAGACTTTTAGTACAAAGTTGATCCAAACGTGACGGCGCTGTGACCCTGCGGAACTACGCTGACCTGCCAGGCAACGAGTGACGACGTGCTAACGAGTTAGCAGGGTAGCTATCGCTATCTAGTGTGTGCGCGGAGGAGGTGATTTATGTATGATATAGACCAATATTCCAGTATATATTGCATTTTATTTTAAGTTAGCCATCTAAGTGATTTAATTATGCCAAGCAAAAAGAAGAAATACAACGCCAGATTCCCTCCGGTAAGTCTAAACTTGGCAGAACCGGTGTTACGACTGGGCAACGTTAGCAAACTGTATGAAGGAAAGCTAACTTGTCTAGCTAGCTCTACTGGGATTCGGCCTACTTTGTTGCCCAGAGTGCTAACAAGCTAACTAACAAACGCATGTCTTTACTACTCAAATGTAAAATGCACTAGTGTCATTATGCCAACGTCGTTGATTTAATAAACTGGCCAACTTACTTTGCACCCCAGAGTTAGCTATGGTACATTTGAGGCGTGAGACGTAAGTTAGCTAGCGGGTCCACCAGTTATCGTTGTTTTTAGCATGCCGAGCTAAGTGAAACTAACTGCTGTAAATCTGGGCTATCTGTTTTCGAGGTATTCACATTGCAAACACTGTAGACTGTCTCATCAACACGCCGGTAGTAAATAGTTTTAAACATTCATGTTATTAAAGTCGTCGTATGATAGCGACGATTCAGAAACGTGTAGTAGTTCACTGTATCTTGTTGTCATGCTAATTTAGTTAGCGAGCGTTGAGTTTCGATCCATAAATCTGTCTTAAAGTAGTATTTTTCATATGACGTGTGTGTCTATGTATTGACAGGCATTGTACAAACACAACGAACATACCACTGAACCCTTTTTCTCTTTACAGGCGCGGATTAAGAAGATTATGCAGACAGATGAAGAAATAGGCAAAGTTGCTGCAGCAGTACCTGTTATTATTTGTATCCTTCCTGCCCAAAATCTCTTCTGTGTGCTTTGAATTCACAAAATGAATTTATATGAACTGCACCTTTCATGTAGCTCTGACTGTAAGATGAAACAATCACTTGACTAACCAGTCAGTTAACAATGAATCAACTATTTAGTTTGATAAAGCAAGCAAAACCTTTGCTGGTTGAGGTTTTTCCAATTGGAAGATTTTACTTTTTTTTTCTGAATTTGAAATCAATATCAAGAGAATATCTGTTTTGGTTGTGTACGAGTTCTGGATCGGCGCTCTCTCGGGTAGTATTTCAAACAAAGAACACAGACCTCCTGCATCGTAATTTCCTTAATTTAAGATGTCAGCGAGAGCCCTGGAGCTTTTTTTGGAATCATTGCTTACAAAGGCCTGTCAAGTCACCCAGTCTAGGAATGCAAAGACGATGACAACGTCGCATCTGTAAGTGTCTCTATTTGTGTGTGTGTTGATAAATGATCTGCTCTCTATTGCAACGCTTTGGAGTTGGACTAATTTGGGATACAGCCTCTGCTCAGTTCATTGTGACCGACATACCACAACCATTATTGTCAGGCAGCTGGGAAATAACAGGAAATCATATTGAAGTTATTTGATTTTGGACACGTTGAGCTGAAAAGATGCTCACTTCCTTAAAATGAATATCGAGCCTCATTTACCTTTTTGTCTGTGTGACATTTAGACTTTTTAGTCGACTCGGAATGCATGTACATCTGTTGAGAAAGCGCTGTGCTCATCTAATAGTGTGTGTCCACAGAAAGCAGTGTATTGAGCTGGAGCAACAGTTTGACTTCCTGAAAGACCTGGTTGCAACGGTGCCGGACATGCAGGGCGAGGGGGAGGAGAACCACACGGAGGGGGGGGGAGAAAAAGTCCCACGCAGGTTTGTCTCACACACACACACACACACACACACACACACACTCACACTCATGCACACGGCAACATGTATTTATTGACCCTTTTACTGTCAACGTTGTCATATATGTGTGTGCATGTTGGCAACGGAAGTAGCGTTTTGCTCCAGACGAGTTGAATTGAAACTGTTTCCAGCATCAACATGTCTGGTTGTCAGAAACGGTATTCCATCAGCGGACTCGTGTTCTACAGAATTCCGACAGGATCTCAACCGTTTCAGTTCAACAGGTGTTTCGGTTCAACGAGTGCCCGTGTTAACTGGAGACATTCAGACGAGTGCGTCCGTGGTTGCTCGTGGTGACTTACCTTTCATGGTTGTCGTAGATAACAAACAGTGACGAGTATGTATTTAAAATTGATCAAAGGCTTTTTCAACAGCTGCCGTCGCTACGAGCAACCCGAGTCACCAGTTAACACGGTCACTCATTACACCGAAACACTGGCGGCGACTAGCGATTCAACTTGCCGACTGATTTGGAAAGTCAATTTGTTCAGGTTGCATTGGCCGTCTCTGCGGGTTGATGCTCTTGCATAGCTTGACAAGATGTCGCACTCCGCTGTCAAATTCCGTGCGCACGCTTGCGTACCTCGTCGTTGTTTACGGACCGTTGAAGGGTCTAAACAGTTGAACAGACAAAACACTGTAAAGACGACTCGGGTAAAGTCAGATCTGTTCCACGTGCACTGCTGGTCCAGGATCAAACGGCTGATATTGACTCATTAATCCTGTTGATCGCTTGATTTGTCAATCCATACAGTCATTTGTGATAAGCGCATGCACCCACATAATTAAGAAGTGAATCACTCAACAGGACTCGACTCCTTATATGGACTCGAGGAGAGTCATCTTGGCCTTTTCCAGGAACCGCTGCTGCTGGAAACGGAAGTTGACCAAAGCCATACGTTTGTCATCCTGACGACTTTTGACCGTGTCACTGTTTTCTTTTTGTTTGGTGATTGTAGATCGACTGCAAGAAAAGGCAAAGGAAGAGAGAGGTTTCACTAATTATTGAGGATTGTAGAGAAGAAGAAGCAGGATTGACTGTTAAATCAAGCGCCGCAGCTGAATTGAGGCGCAGAGCCTGGCAGATAATTACACACAGATTAACTTCTCCTCACTAAAGAGTGGCAGATTCAATTTAAAGTGCTTGTACGCTCCTGATATTGAGACGCATTAGTCTCAGCTGCGGGAGCGAGGCATGCGGAGACGCTGTGTGTTTGAGTAGAAAGAGCCGAACGTCTTCACCAGCAGTATTGACCACATCAGCATTGTGTCTGTTTATCTGAAAGATGCACATAACTTTTTGTTCTTTTCCGTTTTTCCGACCCCAGGGGTAGAAAACCAGGGTCTGGCCGTAAGAATGGCGGCGCTGGTTCCAAAGGCAAGGACAAGAAGTTGTCTGGCACAGAGTCGGAGCAAGAGGTGGGGGCGTGTTTACCAGTAGCTGTCTACAGCTTTACAGTTCTGACTTTCTTTTTTTTTTTGGAAGAGCACAAATTGTCGTCACACGCAGGAGGATCTAGTTGAACTCCACACAGTTCCGGTGGTTTGCGTGTGTTTGAGGTCGATGGGCTGACTGGTGTGTTTGTTGTTGACGGGAACAGGATGACTCTGAAGACAGCGAGACGGACGAGGACGAGGAGGACGGCTCTCAGTCCAGCACAAACCTGCAGGCCGCATCCAGGTTCCACAGGTACGGACCCGGACCGCGGGCATCGAGAGAACGTATTATGTGATACATATAACGTATTATATTTATGTGATCATTGCACAGGTTGAATGATTAACAATGCAGCTTTCTAGGCATTTCAAGCAAAAACACACACACACACACACACACACACACACACACACACACACTCTTCTATCTTCAAGTTTCAACTCACTGTTGCTTCATTGCTTCATCTTGCTCAGGAGCAGAATGACATAAATGAATAAGTGCGTTTACATGCACCAAATATTACGTTTTTTTTGCCCATATTCAGATACAGACAATATTTCTAATAAGCTGTGTTTACACGGCTAATAAGTTTACCACTAATGTTCATGGATTAACATAGAACGACCCCATGCCGCACCGTCACCATCCAGCGTCGACGCCACCGATGACGGGTGTCGACGCCCTAACACGTCGCTCATCACGACACAATATGGAAAAGCGTAACGGCAGGATTCCATTTCATTCCTTCAAACACCTTCCTGAAAAGGTTGTCGTTGAGATGTTTGCATATCCAAAAACCTGTTGATAGTCAAGTCCAAGTCAGTTCATTATGCTTCAAAGTCGGCGTGTTTCTTCTTTCCATCCAGCGTTTCCTTTGGGAGTCCATCTCTACTCCAACTTTGCAAACTATTGGTTTGTGTTCAACGCACAGAGCTGTAGAGTGTTTTTAATTTGATTGACTCCTAACATCACACCTCTGTCCACCCCCACAGCCCGAACGCACCCCCCCAGTACATGCAGATGGGCAGCATGGCCCCCGCACAGCCCCAGGGCGGCATGGCCTTCGCCCCCCCTCCCCCAGCCCCCGAGCCGCACAAAAACGAGGACGACGACGACGACGACGAAGACTATGACTCTTAGCTCCCTCCTCCTCCTCCTTCCACGCCAATCACACACACACACACACACACACACACACACTCTTCCAGCATTATTTTCGATTTCTTAAGTTGTTCTTGCGGCGGCTGCTCTCAGCAGAGGAGGGAAAGACTCTTCATCACGCCGAAAGAGAAGAGGAGGAGCCGTCGCAGGAGACCGAAAACTGGTTGTACATTATGTGTTTTAATTTTCTTTTCTTTTAAAAAAAACAAAACAAAAAAAAAAGTTTTTATTTTATTGTAGAGGAGAATCCAACGAGGATGTTTTTTAACGAGTCAGTAGTTCTATTTTGACTATTAAAAAAACCCGGCAGTCGTCACTATTTTGGCCGTGAGCCCCCGCAGACAGGATAGGTGTAGTTTGTGTTGCCTTGTAGCTTTTTTCTTTTGGCACTTTTCTTTCCTCCTCAGTTCCTCCGTAGTAGACTTATGAAGTCGAGGTTGGCTTGGAAACAAAAAGCGCTCGATCGAGCCTCAACACGGCCTTCAGTGAGTCGATCGGCGACGAAATGCTGCTGTTCAGACGCGTACTTCCCGGCTTTGTCTCTCCAGTTGTCAGGCTGCAACATAAACAGGGAAGCAGGTGTATTTTTACTATAGGTTAGCTAAACCACAGCTTTTGGGAATTGGTTTCTATTTTTAATTCACGTTTTTATCAAGAGAACTGTAAACCTCCACGACCGCAGCCATGAAGTCACCCACATCACAGGTTCATGATTTACACTCTGCTTGTTTCTCACGCTGTCGCAGGTTATTGCTCCGGCAGTTGGATGTTGTATTTTTCCTCTTTTTTTTTATACGACCATTAAATTAACCTGAATTGCCCATCAGAAGTATACTGTGACTCTTGGACCATAACTTTGTTTTTAAAGTTGTTTGTTTCCTTTTGTCCTCTCTCATTTCTATTCTGCCCCCCCCTCCAACTTTTGAGTAAATTTATCTTTAACATCCCCCCCCCCCCCCCCTTTTAGATTGTTTTAAATGTATCCATTGAAAACAGAGACGGGGCTCCCATTAATGCGTCGGTCTCAGTATGAAATGTTTCCGAATAGACGGTTGAAGTTGACACTGTATTGTAAACTTTTAACATTCTTTTTATTTTGTATGGGTAAAATAAAGTTCATATTTCAATTATAAAAGAGCAACCCTTGTTTGGGCTTGTTGTGTTCTCCGTATCAGAGATGAAAGGCTTTCCACATCAGGCACATCTGCACCGGCATTCCCTGTTAAACACAGTCCCTTTGTTTACCAGAAGAAAAACTCAATCCGGCTTTCTTTGAGGAGAGACATTTCAAAGTGCTTCATCTTTTTATCATCTCACAGAACGGAACTCCTCCTCTGTAGTCCCGATGCTGTGACTCCTTGCACTTATTGACTTCTTTACTTTCTGTGTGTGTGTGTGTGTGTGTGTGTGTGTGTGTGTGTATATGTATATATATATATGTGTATATGTATATATATATATGTGTGTATATATATATATATATATATATGTATATATATGTATATGTATATATATATATGTATATATATGTATATGTATATATATATGTATATATATATATGTATGTATATATATATATATATATATATGTGTGTATATATATATGTATATATATATATATATATATATGTATGTATGTATATATATATGTATATATATATATAGTTCCATTTTGTCATGTAAATGCAGCCACCTCATCTACCACCCCCCCCCCCCCTCCCCCCCACTCTACCGACCAAGCAACCCTGAGCCGGGGGCCGCAAAAACAACTGCATCCTTCCTGCACAAGCGTTGACTCAGCGGACTGAGAGGAGGGTGTGGG
The DNA here is from genome assembly GCF_023349555.1 of Cebidichthys violaceus. Classification (NCBI taxonomy): domain Eukaryota; kingdom Metazoa; phylum Chordata; class Actinopteri; order Perciformes; family Stichaeidae; genus Cebidichthys; species Cebidichthys violaceus. The sequence continues at coordinate 10,975,021 of NW_027176361.1, read as the reverse complement.
TTACTGTGTGGGTTACTGTGTGTGTGTGTGTGTGTGTGTGTGTGTGTGTGTTGGGGGGAGGGAGGGAGGTTGGTGTCCAAACAAACGGCAGCGATGGGGGCACGGAAGGAGGGAGGGTAGCGGGAGCCATCAAAGGGCCAACAGAAGGAAGCTCGCTGCTTCCACACAGCAAGCCGGAGGGGCCAAAGGTGGCCCTCTGATTCCCACCCACTCCCACGGAGCCACTGCCTTCTGAGCCACTGGCCCTCACACTGTGTGACAGCGAGCCCAGGAATATATATTGGCCCTCACATGCCCAAGCCGTCAAAGAGTCGTTGAATAATTTCTCCAAAAATCTAAATTTCGACCTCACGGTGGCGCTAGAGGAGAAGTCTGTGAATCACCAGATTCTATAGAATTCTGTGGACCGCTGATGTCTGTGCAACTTTAATGGCAACGCAACCAACCGTGTCGAATTACATGCTTTCATGCACAAAAAACACTATTAGTACATTTAAGTTAATGGTTAATACTGTTAACACCTAAAACATTGATGCGGCCCCCCCCCCCCCCCCCCCTTGCTCATAGGATTGTGGATCTTGTCCTGGTGTACTAAATATTATGGAATAGTACTATAATAGTATAGAAGTATGGGAGTATTGGAATACAAATATGATAGGCCACCTCCAAATTTTGATTTCCTAAATCCAAATGATGAAACGCTCCGTCAATTATGAGTCATCCCTTGGATTCTGCCTCCATGAGTACTGTGGCTGTAGTAAGTCAAATCAGAGGAGGACACATTTGTAGGCTTTTTATCAACATTATATCGTCTTATCACAGAATGTAGTTTTGTTTTTTCATTCAGAGAATGTGCAGAACTGCCCTGCTGAACTCAAGTGTTTTTACAATAGAAAGGTGACAGCTAAAGTGAGAGCAGTCTCCTTGGAATAAAACTTTTAAATGAGCTACTTGACTTCTACCTTAAGTAGAGCCGTACAGCGGTACGACTCCACTCGAGTGAAATTTCAGAAACAGCTTTTCCACCTCGCTCGGGTAAGTAGCCCATCACACTGCATAGGGAACATTAAACCAGCCATATGCCGGAGGCTTTTAAATGTGTTGCTTGAGGATAGGCCTCGAAACTCCTTTTGTTGTTCAAAGTTACAGCCGACAAAAGACAATCTTCAACACATTCCTCCTCACAGAAAGCTAACGGCAGCACTTCATCCTCGTCCCTTTGACTGTGGGGACACTTTTTAATGAACTGCTGTCCTTCAGTGTTTGGACTGAATGTCACTAAAGCTAAAATCGGTGCAATTAGCAACAGAGCAAGTGGCATGGATCTAAACTAACCATATGGCATATGAAATATGAAATATAAATGCTTTGATATATGCAGACACTACCGAAACACACATGCCTATGGAAAATGTGAGTGGACTTAAAGTGTCTGCATTTACAGGATCTTTCAGGAAAAGGTGATATTTAGTCGACATTTTGGGGTTTGCACATAATAATTACAGATGAAAGGCATATATATTATTATTATTATTATTGTTGCCTTTTGATAAATGTTTTTGAGCATTTTTTCTTCTCAGGTTCATTTGCCACCTGTTCCCACCAATACCAATTCAGCCATAATTAACAAATAGGACTTCTAGTGTGTATTTCAAAATAAAAGCCACTTTGCCGTGTGTTCAAGAGAATATCACTAGGAAATGAAAATAAATTAACAATGCTTTTTCGTGAGAATCACGTCTTAAATCAATAAAAACTTAGTAAACTCAACACCCTGGTCATTTCAACACTATGATTATTGCCTGCTACTGTTATTTTATTATTTTAATTTGCAAGCACTTCCCCTGCCTTGTTATTTCCTGCTAGCTTGACTCACCTCCAGAGTTCTGGCCTAGCAGCAGCGTTAAAGTTAGCGTTAGTTAGCACTTAGCAGGAATGTAGCCACAGGAAAAGGTATTCAAAAATAAAAGTCTTAAATACATGAATCACAGATGGGTTAGTATCTGTGATTCATCTTATTACTAGTCCATAAGTATCTTATTACTAGTCCGTAAACACCACAAATTAATTATATACTTTTACTGAGACAGTGAAATAAATGTTGCTGTAAAATTGAAGCCTGTTAGTGCACTCGTGGCTTTTGAGTATTTTGAGTCTGAAACTTCGCTTTAACTTGATAGGATACCTTACTGTGCTTAAAATCACAGTGTAGCTTTTTACAATTTTTATAGCATGGAAAAGCAAAATCATGTACAAATTACCAAAAATCTACGTGGCTGATTACAGATTTAATGACCTCTCTTTAATAATGTATTCTCCGCATACATGATAATATCCAGAGTTGGACATCTTTGTCCATAATTATCTACGTGTTGTATTTCCTCATAAATCAGTATGAAATGAAGTATAAACTACTAATATTTAATTGTTGTTTAAGCTACCGTTTTCTTCACCCAACAACACTGAAATATTCCCCCCGCCATTCGTCTCTGAAACGTTCGCTTCTGACCGAGTTTTATTTTGACAGTCACAACCGGATATGCCACTGCGTACTGCGTGTCGCTTCACCGCGGCCTGTCATCTGACTCTTTTCCTGTTGGGAGAGAAAAAAAAAGTTTAGAAACCCCACCCTCCGTCCTGACTGTGAGCGGACGTAGAAGTGGTTCGAGGTCCGGACGAGTGAGCACCGACCGAGGAAGAGGAGTACTCTAATAAGTTAAGATGGAGTTGTTGCGCTGTTTGTATACCGACTGTAACCGCGAGACCACCGAGCTGGACGAGGCCACGCGCTGAACTCCAATTAAGGGAACTAACGGGGATTTGTTTTTTTTTTCTACTGCGTGTTTCTCTCTGGAAAGTGAAGCGAGTTTGGAAAGCTCTTCCTGTTCCAGAGTCGGCGGCTCCTGCGTGTTTTTACGTCGCGATAAAGCCCCGCTCGTCGCGCGCTTGTCAGTATGGGCACTCTCGCTCAGAGGGATGCGGGATTTCCTGCGGGAGCGCCGCACAGTTGCGGTCAGACGAGGTTGTCGGAGTTCTCGGTTTGTTAATGCGGACTGCTTTTCCCTGGAACTTGTCGTAAAACACTGGTTGGCTGGACTGAATGCTCCTTTTCCTGCTATTCTTCTCCGCTTCGCAGCGTTTCCTGCTTTGCGGTGGCCACTGCACTTAATGGCTAAAAATACATTAAAAAAAATCCAAATGGACAGCTGAACGTAGTGAGACCCGTCATTTGGAATACTCTTAAGTATTTTACAAGCAGCTCTGGGTAGTTTTATCTCGCTCTCTCTCTCTCTCTCCACACTGCAGTCATCCCAAAGCACCAGCTCAACAGGTGGCACTTTTTGAATGAGCGAAGAGGAGAGCCCGTCTACTCACAATGAGGCCATTCAGGAGCCTTTTTGAATACAGGCCGGTGAAGTGACAACCATGCTGGGGAATCCACACACCGGTGGAGACGGTGCTGCCTTTCTGGGCTCTGAAACGCTCGTCGCCGTCGCACAGAACTGACCTCTCGACTGATCCTGTGTTTTCAAGAGGAGAGCTTTTTTGTTTGTTTTTGCGTGTAATGTCAAGACGAACGAGAGACACTCGCCGTTCAGCCATCTTTGAATCCTCTTCTGCAGCCCGCTTGTTGGTCAAGCTCTCGAACACATTTCGCTGGTCCCTGATGAACCAACAAGAAAGACAGGAAAGGGAGCGAGGCGCAATAAAGTACTCCTTTGTACTTTATTTTTCAAACCCTTGGGGTGCAAAATCAGATCCGGTCTAGACGTCTGCTGGAGGCTCCATGGAGCCACTGAAGAACATATTCAGTCGCGGCCCCCTGTCCAACTGGAAGAATTTGGATCAATCGCAAAAAGGGAACTTCACCAACCCGGTGTGGACGGCCTTATTCGACTACGAGGCGTCCTGCAAAGATGAGCTCACCTTGCGTAAAGGTGACCTGGTGGAAGTCCTGTCTCTGGACTCTGAGATATCAGGGGACGAGGGCTGGTGGGCGGGGAAGGTCAACAACAAGGTGGGCATCTTCCCGTCCAACTACGGCTCCTTCAAGCCGAGCGGGTTCGCGAAGCTGCCGGGCAGCGCCGTGGTCGGCGAGCTCGGCCCGGCCGTGGTCAGCCAGTTCGAACCCGACGTGCTGGACTTCCGGGAGCTGAGCCTGGAGGAGGTCATCGGGGTCGGGGGCTTCGGAAAGGTGTATCGCGGTACGTGGAGGGGCGGGCTGGTGGCCGTGAAGGCCGCCCGCCAAGACCCGGACGAGGACATCAGCGTGACGGCGCAGAACGTCAGGCAGGAGGCGCGTCTGTTCGCCATGCTCACGCACCCCAACATCATCGCCCTGAAGGGCGTCTGCCTGCAGGAGCCCAACCTGTGCCTCATCATGGAGTACGCCTCGGGCGGGGCGCTGAGCCGGGCTCTGGCGGGGCGCCGCATCCCGCCGCACGTCCTGGTCAACTGGGCCGTGCAGATAGCCAGGGGGATGCTGTACCTGCACAGCGAGGCCATCGTCCCCGTCATCCATCGGGATCTCAAGTCCAACAACAGTAAGTCGCAGAGCGAGCCGGTCATCGATCACACCCGGGTCCCTGTTCTGTCAGCGGTAGATTGATGGCGGTAGCGGGTTCAGATGTGTGTACTGGGCCCGCTGGGGGGGGGGGGGGGGGGGGCAACATGCCCTGTGGCAGTGATGGAACACGGTGTGCTTCGTATACAGCTGCTGAAGGCCTCTCGGTGTCCACAAGGCCACATCTAGAACAAAGGCGACCCTTTTAACTCCTGTAGAATTATTAACTCAAACAGCCGAGTCTGGGAAATTGGATTATCCCTCTACTTTTGATCCTGTGCCACAATTGGTACGGTCCAAGTCATTTGTCTCGGGGGGTAATATATCAGTTTGATCTGGAGATGTAGTTGAAGATCATGACATTAAAAAGTTAGATTAATGGTACAACAGGACGCTGGCTCAGTCATGTGACTCTCTAAAATATAGGCAGATATGTGTCTCTGTTGGCACAGGTCAGGAGTTCTAGAGGAGGCTCTGGGTCTCAGCACTGTCACAGCCCACACTTTGGACTTTGATGCCATCCGGGGGGGGGTGTCTTACATCATGGTTTTGGGCCCTCACAGGCAGACACGTAGGCACTGAACCTTGTCATTAAAGCTAAACTGCAGAGAGATGTGTCGCTGATGAGGCTTTCTGCCACCTGAATGTTACAGCAGCCTCCCCTCTGTTATTATCATTCTTGTGATGCAGCGTACCCCCCCCCCCCCCCCCTCCTGGTTTAACTGGGAGCGACTGAGGCTCTGAGAATGAGACCTCGCTTAGGAGCACTAGAAGACTTCCACACCCAAGTTTAAAGCAAAGGATCCCTATTCAGCCTCCGCATGCCGTTCTCCCAGGCTCCGTTCAGAACTCCCATCAGTCCTGCTCAACCATTCCTCTCCCAGTTCTCCTCAGCATCTGCTCACTCTTTGTTTCACCCGTGTGTCAGGTACTTCCCCCGTTAAGACCTCTCCACTGGAAATAACCCCCCCCCCCCCCAAAAAAAATAAAATAAAATACATAACGCTCCCGAAGAGCAAAAAGGAAGATGAGTTATGTCAATATAGTGTTTGTGCGTGAGGCGGGCCAACGCCAACACGATCCCGGTCTGGGGAGATGGTATCACTCGGCTGCCTCCTTGGTTTTTCAATTCTTCTCTGAATCTTTGTCCCGACATGTCTCCATAGAGCCAGAGCCCGGTTGTGCCGCTGAGCAATATCCTGTTGTGGTGGTTGGAGGAGGGGAGGGGGGGGGGGGGGGGGACAGGTTTAACACACAGGTGTGAGAGCATCTCAACATGAGGGCGTTTTAGAGGAAACATGCACACCGAGACGCTGTTTATCAGTCGGACCACGGGGGCCGTCAGGCGGACAGTACCGACCGCACCGAAGCATCAATGGCGGCCCTCAGATTGTGGAGTCAGTTCCTCAGAATAGTGACGCAGGTTCTTCTTTCAGGAGCTGGCATGTTGCCTCTCTGCAGTCACACGGGGAGAGATCTGTCACAAGACCTCTTTCCAGTTGTGGCCTAAAGTGGACCACAATGCACTGGGGCAGCAAGATGTGTTTATTAACAGAAAAGTAGAACATATTGATGGTACAAGAGGGAGGGTTTGGAGAAATGTAGTTTATTAAAAATAACTCCTATGAATATATATATATATGACGACACCAGCAGCACTTTACTACGTCTGACCAGCTGTTGGTGATGGATGAAGGCGGATAGTCATTATAAACAAGAGCTAAAGGTTGGAGCTAACGACCAGCGGAGCGCTTCGGTCTGTTTTTTTAGAAGATGCTGATGAAACGGGATCCTCTGGTGGGTCGAAGCCAGAGGCCATAGCTGGAATTCCACTGAGCAGAGGAGCCTCTGTCTCTCACCGGTGTGTCCATGCATACGGGGACGAGAGTCTGGGGACGTTTCCCACCTTATGCCCTCAGTCATTCTCTGTTTTTTCTTTAGCAGACTAGTGTTCATAGCTTCTGGTGGTCATGTAAATGAGCTTTCAAGAAGCTGTACCACTCTTAACGCCTTCTATTTCTGCAGGGAGTCCTGTTCACAGTGCTGCTGTTGTTATTAATCAAAATCATTTCATTTTCACTCTCGTCGGCTCACACTGACGGTGAACCGCGACCCACATTCTCTTTCTAACCTTTGTCTTCTTCTTATCTACAAATCACTGCTCAGTCTGCAGGTTAGATAGTTATACACTGTGTGTGTGTGTGTGTGTGTGTGTGTGTGTGTGTGTGTGTGTGTGTGTGTGTGTGTGTGTGTGTGTGTGTGTGTGTGTGTGTGTGTGTGTGTGTGTGTGGGGAGCAAAAGTCTCCTGTAGCTCCGAATCGAGCGGCATTCTAAGCCCGCCCACTTTTTAACGGTTCAATCAAACGCGGAGGATTTGATTTCAGTCCCTCATGTGACTGTGCGCCGCCATAATATTCCGTTTCATTGGGAAAACGTCTCGCTACAGACGATGTAACTTGTGTTTCACCGGGACTTTAAAAGCACAAATTGTTCCGTTTCTGTCCACTAGGGGGGCAGCTTTAAACGCGTGAACATCGACATATCGGTTTACAAAGCTGCTGTGGCTAACGTGTTAGCAAACACTTTGTTATTTACACATCCAGCAAATACAGAGAGACATTAGTATTCATTTGGAGTCATGTGTTTGGTCACCTGGCAAATGAAATGTGAGGCCAGTATTCACTCTTCTGTTAGCTCTGGTTTGCTTCTCAACCAACGACCAGAAAGATACGCGGCTCTTTAGCGGCTAACTGCTCCGCTATGTTGCTAACTTTGTCTGTTTTTCTTCAGAAATATGTATCCGTGCTGCTTTTAGCTGCCTGTTATGGAAGTATCGACCATATATATATATTTTTTGCTGCGGCTAGAGTAAAAGTCTTGCCATCAGCAGCAGCCCTCAAAGGCCCATTGAGTCCTTGCTCTGTCGGTTATCTCTGTGCACAAAGCCTTCATAGATGCAGAAGCAGCGCGGCGTCGCCACACGGCTGTAGTTAGAAACGGTGGGGGAAAGTGCCGAGCTCAGCACTTGCTGGGCTGGAACTCACAGGCCTTTTTCTTTTTTTTTCTTCTTTTCTTTTTTCCTCAGGAAGAAGCCACAGTTAGATCTTAGATCGACACATCTTTTCTTTTTTCTTTTTCCACGAGTGGACAAACATCTGATACATTCCACTACCAGCATGTTTTCATTCAGGGCCCCCAGTGCTCCACACTGCAGCTCACTCAAAACATCCCCCCCTCGTGTGTGTGTGTGTGTGTGTGTGTGTGTGTGTGTGTGTGTGTGTGTGTGTGTGTGTGTGTGTGTGTGTGTGTGTGTGTGTGTGTGTGTGTGTGTGTGTGTGTGTGTGTGTGTGTGTGTGTGTGGTGAACTGCTCTCCTGTTACCACTGCACACACACACACCCACACATACAAACACACACACACACACACACACACACTTTGCCCTGTTCAGCAGCAGAAAACATGGGGGCAATGTAGACATTTTTGTGAAGGGAATGGGGGGGATTTTAAACCCGATTTAAAGTCTGAACATGCACCTGTGTTTTGTTCCGGTAGCTGTATTACCACTTAGCATGTGTAGTATAGTTAATAACAGAGCCAATAACAAAGTTCAGCTCGCAATTAGACAGAGAGAACGCCATAAAAATCCTATCTACAGATGGAAATTTAGCGGTGAAGTCATTAAAGCGTCACTTCTGCTGTCAGTTTTCCAGTCAAATGTGCTTCACTTCAGGTGTGTGTGTGTGTGTGTGTGTGTGTGTGTGTGTGTGTGTGTGTGTGTGTGTGTGTGTGTGTGTGTGTGTGTGTGTGTGTGTGTGTGTGTCTGTCAGGTGTGTGACGCTGTCTTATGTAAGGACAAGATACTAAATACAGTACATACAGTACATATGCAGTCGGTGTGTCAGACACCTGGCCTTCACATCAGTCAGCACCTATGGAGCATGTAGCTACCATCATCACCCATGAATGGATGTCAATACATCTCTTGTTTGGGGGAAAAACACAACATCTGTCTTTAGTCTAGCACCTCCATATCAACCTTCATGTCATCATGCACCTGTATGTATATATTAAGATTGATATCAACATGTTCGTGACACATGAGCAGATTAAAGTTATGATCCAGAGGGCGTTGTTCTCATGGAGTGTTCACACCAAACGCCAAGACAATTTTCCACGTGACGAGAATGAAATCGAAATATCTCTGCATCGAGATTCTCTACGATACGAAAGCTCTACGATAATGAAGTTATCTCACATTACTTCACAGAGACTGCACGAAAATCTGTGTACGAATGTATGGAGCAGCTACAATGTTAGCATAGCCTAGCCCTGATCAATCCGAAGCATGAATTTAGACTTTTTACAAATCGGCATCGTGAGGAAGTTATTTCGGCATCCTTTTGATCCGTTTATCGGGATTAAATCGCAGCAAAAAAACGGTTTATTTCGGGTTCATACCAGCTTTGTTCAGCTGACGTGTGACTTGCTGGATACGGTGAAACGCCACCAGACGATGTTATGAACCCAGACAAAAACGGCGTTTGTTTTTCCGACGACAAAGCAGCAGTAGCAGTTATTTCGGCCATGGTTGACGATGGAAAGAAGCGGATGCTCTGAGTCGTCTCTTGCCGTCTACATGGAGCTCATCTCTTGTGCGATTGACGCAAAGAAACACAAGCGTCCCCGTGGTCAACCTCGGGCGAGGCGTCAAATTTGCTTTGCGTTTGCAGTGAACACCGCGTTGTTCCCACTACAGGAGGGGCCCGTGATGCATTTGGGCTCCTAAATGAATTCCCCATAAGGTGTCTCCTTTTTTAAAACTTTACTCGACTAGCTCAACACTTTTGATCCTCGCCACCGCGAAGAGCAAATTTATGCGAAGGGTCGGCATTTTTTATTCAGCAGGAGACGTAACCTCAAATGTCAAGTGTAGCGGGGGGGGAAAAAAAAAAATGCATCGTCATTAAGTTACCCATCCATAAACATGACTGCATCTTCAGCGGTAGTTTGCTGATTGGCGTGTCCGAGGGAGGGGGGGGGGGGGTCACCGGGGGGCAGAGCTCAGCTGTGTGTCTGCTTGCTCAGAGTGAGTGTCAGTGGGTGATAAGGCGGGAGGGGGGGGGGGGGGGTAGATCTAAGCCTCTAGAAGCCGATTTTTGAATTTTGACCGTTTTTATATATTCTCAACAAGACGAGGTTCAAAGTAGATTCATGAGCTGCTTAAAGCTCAGCGGTGATTAGCTTAGCTTAGCATAAAGACCGGAAGCGAGGGGGAACGTGTCGATTTAGAAACAATGTCCTCATGTATGTGAGTTAAGTACGGAGCAGGAGCTTCACATCGATCTTCTCAGGAAGAACGCAAATAAGTGTATTCCCCCTAAAAAAAAAAAGCTGAACTATCACTTTAATGCCCATCGTCACGGTGAACATTAGTGACTATGAAGTGGTTAATAAGCGCTCAGTGTGAGTTATTATGAATTACTTTGCTTTGCTGTCATTGATTTTCTACTGCTTTGACGTCTTTCAGCGCTACCGCTTCTCAACGGGCGCTCGTTTCTTTCAGGACTCTCACTTGGACTGACCCTTCTGGCTCGCTTCATCGCTCACACTTCAGGTGACATCACAGCTCCTTTCACTGCTGGGAGTTCAACTCAATCTTCAACTCCTTTCAGCACTTTGACAAGCGATACTCGCTCTTCACTCAGCGCCTACACCTTCATATTGTAACTGCCACTACGCCTTCTTTCACTAATCATATTTCGAGTGCCACTTCGACTTCTTTCGGTTATTAAACTTGGTGGTTTAAGTACTAATGTTCTTTAGAAACTTTTGCCGTTTCTACTTTAGGCAGCTTTAATGGCAACAGTGTAGCTTCTTGTGATTTTTCTCTTTCTTCCAGGTCAGAAAATCCATATTTCAAATAAAACCATGATATTAATATCAAATAATACAACACTATCCCAAGCACTACTCGAGTGCCGTCCAATCAAACTATTGCACTCTATTGGTTTAGGTTTCTAGACAGCAGCCAGTGTAACAATACATATTTAATCAAAATGTTAAGTTTTAATAAGATGCTGTATATCTGCACCATGGAGCCTGTCTTCACATCCTGTGTACACTATATACTGGAGGTGCAGAATGAGATGAGCCCACACAATGACTGCACAGCACGCTTAGTCATGAAATCTGCTGTGTGTGTGTGTGTGTGTGTGTGTGTGTGTGTGTGTGTGTGGTGTGTGTGGGGGGTGGGCAGAACAACAACTGCAGAGGAGGAGGAGAAAAAAAAGAAGAACAGACAGAGGAAGGTCAGAGCACACAGGAAGTGGAGCGGTTTCCAGAACTCAGCCGGAGTGTGTTGTGGTTGTTGTCGTTGTCGTTGTCGTTGTTGTTGTGGTGGTTGTCTTCTCCGGCCTCGTTCTCTTTCTCGCCGCAGAGATCACAAGACGGTTCCTGTGCAAATGAGCAACAACCGGCATGTCTGCCTGTGGCTCTGAGGATTAGGACACATTTGTTTTGAAGTCAGGAAGGAAACCGACATCAAGGATGTTACAATCAGCTGTTGACTTTGCTATCGCTGGCATGATGAGATGGTGTGGTGGTCATGTTGACTCTGACCTTTTTGGGATGGGGGTGCTTGAGTTGGGGACATTTTCTCTAACAACGTATTTGTGGATTTTCGCTTCTTTTTTTTCCCTCTCCTTCTCTTTCACTTACAGTTGTTTATATTCCAGTTTTGCTTTATTGACAACTTTCTAATAAAATAAATAAAATTCTTTTTCTGAATACAAACACGCAACATCACCTTTAGTTTCAACTTCAACCTTTTGTGTTTCGCATCATGTCTTGGAAGCAGCTCCGCCTCCTCACAGACATTCTAAGTCCCTTTTTTAGAAGGAGAACCACATTGATATTAATGCACGGTCGCTACGACCACAGACTGAATGTCGAGCGATATCATCGGGCCTTTCTGCCGCAGGAACCCTTCTCTGAACCCAGGAGTGTTTTTAACAATGTCTCTGCGGCGTAAACAGGCTCTGAATTGAGTTCCTTTGTACCGACTCGTGTTTGAGTCGCCGTTGTTAATAAGTGACCGTTTTCACCTGGCAACAGATACAAAGTACTCGTGTACGATCCCCACGGTACAATGTTGGGATGTGTTTTTTTTTTGTTTTTTTTTAAGAAGCGGCCCAACAGGTAACGCGACACATTTGTTATTGAAAGTTAGGGAATTCTAGATGACGTTTGCAACCCGGAAAGACAATACCGGACGAACCTGATCACCAGCAGAGCACAGAGAGCTGCTTTCTTTACATGAGTCATTAAGTGTGTTGACACACTCCGCTATGCAGGAAGAGCAAATCTAATGTAACAATAAAACAAACATTTGGGTGTCAGGTTATATAGAATGACATCACTGTGGTGAAAAGAGTCATTCCCAAAGGATATCTTCCATAGAGTTCATGTCGCTATGTATTTATATGTATATGTCTATATATTTATCAAACGTATATCTCTGTAAAATGGCTGGTTTACCTGTTCAAGATGACATAAGGGGGATGTGGTAATGGCAGTTAAAATGGTCGGGAACATTCGTTTACGCACATTCTCTTTCCTCCTGGTTTTTATAGATCAGGCCTCTTGTGAATTTGTTCCCGATGGTTTGTCATTTTTTTAAATTTTTTTTTTTTAAAGTGGGTCCCCAAAAAGGAATATTTAGGGAACCACCGGGGTTGAATACGTCCATCCGACGAGAATGAAAAGCCTCCTCGGACCGCCTCTCCTGGTTCTGAGTGGCCTGGTTTGTGAACTCACGGAGGCCGTCTGGCTCCTGCACCCAGTGAACTCGGTGCGTGCCTCCGAGCTAAGACGAAACTCCAGCGCCGGTTTCATCCTCTGCACTGTGATTATGCCCTATCGCTCTCTCTCTCTCTCTCTCTCTCTCTCTCTCTCTCTCTCTCTCTCTCTCTCTCTCTCTCTCTCTCTCTCTCTCTCTCTCTCTCTCTCTCTCTCTCACACACACTGGCTGCCTGGGCACAAAGCTGCCAGACTGTCTGTCAGCCTATGGCCTCGTCCCTCGGGGGACAAAGCGCCCGTTCTTCCTGGGGAAAGCCCCCGCCCTGGTGGAATTCTCCCTTTTCGCCTACGGGTGCAGCGCAGGGAGGAGGAGGAGGGAGGGGGGGAGGAAGGAAGGAAGGAAGGTAGAGAGAGCACAGAGGAGGCTGAGGTTGAACCGATGTGGCTATTTAAAAGCCGATACAGATATTTCAATTTCACAGAATTTTGCTCAGTGGTTAGTTTTTCCTATGCGGTTATTTTTGTCTTGTCACAAAAATCTGTTCGGCCACCTCAGACTCACACACTGACATGTCGGTCTATCTGCCAGAGATCGGAGGGGGGTGAGGAATGACGGCGTACATGAGGAAAATTAATTAAATGAGGTGCAGAGTGACGGGTGACTTTTGCATCTGGCGTGTCGGGGCCGGGTGGTTTAGAGAAAGGTCACGGCCTCTACCGCTACCCCGGTCTGTGTGCTCTCAAATGTCCCCGGGCGGGACGCTGACCCTGTCCAGGCTTTTGCTCTCGGTGTGTCAGGTGCTGTATGATGAAGCCAACGGTCACCTCAGCCTTCCTGCAGTTTCTGTTGCTTTTTTTTTTTTTTTAGCTGACTCATTTAAAAGCAAGACTCTCGTGAAAAGGAGGTCTCGCATGTGCAGTTGGTGGCTACATGCATGACGTTGTGCTAAATGACTTAGGCTAAAGCTAACGGGTCCCACGCAAAAAGTCACCATGCTCGCCGATAAAGAAACAGCATTGTTCTCGTATTGGCATTCACTTTGAGTGTTTTAATAATAAACTGGGTTCAAATTCTGGAAATGAATGAACACATTAATATTATTATGATCAAGTGAATGGACGTGTTTGTACTTTATCAGTGAAATTAAAGTTGGAACGTTTTGTAGCATCTGTACTGTGAAGAGGAATAATCGCTGCGTTCAGCAACAAGAGGGATCTAAACCAAATCCTTTGCATTTTATTGGACCGCTAAAAAGTGGGCAGGCTTAAAATGTAGCGTGATAGGGATTGGTTGAAAGCGGTTGGTAGTAGCTTACGTATGCATGCGTCGTATTTTGTTTTATAGGGAGAAAAGCTGATTGGATTTTGACATAAAAATACCAAAAAGACTTGAGAATCAGCTCTGTAACCCCTGACCCTCGCTTATCTCACCGTCGGGTTGAGTCAGTCCCAGCACCAAACACCAGGTCTGCTGGTAGGAGTCATGCCTGCCACTGACTCTCTCTTGTTTCAGAAACAACAAACAATACCCCAACAGAGTGCTGTTGCCATGGGGATCTGTCACGGTGCTTTTGTGGCGACATTGTTGGTTTCGCCTCCGGAAGAAGCGCTCTGTCTGAGCAAAAGCGATCTAGTCGTGATACTTCTCAAGGGGAGAGGTGGAGTTCCTGTTCTGATTGTGAACACACAAAATGTGATCCCAGGTGAGAGATACCACAGGATGCAGGATGCCCCCCCCCACCCCCCTGCGGTACTTGGAAGTTACCCATCAGTGCACTGCTTCATACCTTCCAGTGTACTCTTGAAGATGTCCGCCACAGACTCCATTGGGTCAGTGGCCGATTTGGACACGCAGCGCGTTGCCACATACCGTCCAGTAAGCAGCTGACTAATGCGGCAGTCGTCGTCCGTGTGATGGCGGCGGTTGGAGGAGGGAGGCTGAACTGTCGATGCACTCTGCCTCAGCTCAGGAAGTGGAAGAAGAATGTGGTGTGTATTTGTGCTGAGGCTGCTAAAAGGCTTTTGTTCCTTGTGTGGATTTGCATGTTCGTTTCTATGCTTAGCTGCACACGCGCGTGTGTGTGTGTGTGTGTGTGTGTGTGTGTGTGTGTGTGTGTGTGTGTGTGTGTGTGTGTGTGTGTGTGTGTGTGTGTGTGTGTGTGTGTGTGTGTGTGTGTGTGTGTGTGTGTGTGTGAGCATAGATAAGTGTTGTGGCCTCATATGTGCACGCATGGGTGCGTGTACAGGTAGGCTATATCCGTCCTGTAGGTGCAGAGGCATTTATATGCATAGGTATATTTATTATGTGTGTGTGTTATGAAACCGTCAGAACCCTTCAATAAATGTGTGTGTGTGTGTGTGTGTGTGTGTGTGTGTGTGTGTGTGTGTGTGTGTGTGTGTGTGTGCGCGCACATGCTCTGGTGTAAGATAGGGCCAGGGACTTTTATTTTGCCTCTCTCCTGCACGGCTCTGAAGTTAAATGTTTATTACAGGTTGCATTGAATACTATATATACTATACTATTCCAGCGCCTCTGTGCTGAGTCTCAGGTTATAGTGTGGGTTGACAGATTCGATCTCAAACCTGGCAACCTCACTTGTGACAGCCAGACTTCAACAACTGCGCACAGCTGTTCTCCAGGAAATAGTCACATCATGCAACACGTCAAACAAAGGAGACACGTGTTGATTAGTGCGTTTTAGAGATGATGGTAGTCGTAATATTGAACTGGAGACCAGGCGCCAATGATGAAGTGTCTTAAACCTGCATTCTCTCTAATGTCCATCAGGGGGCGACTCCTCAGGTTGTATAGAAGTCTAGTCTAAAGTGACTCTACTTCTCTCCTGATTTATTCCCTCAGTAAACATTGTAAACATGAGTTTATGCTCTCAATCTCTAGTTTCAAGTCTTCTTCACTACAGCATGAAGTTCATTTAGTACATGATGGTCCATTTAGAGTCAAACAGACCATAAAGAGGAGTATGCTTTAGGGCGGGGCTACATTCTGACAATGGGTGACCTCACGACGACTACGTCCACCTCTTACATATACAGTCCATGCTTTAGACAGAGCCAAAGCTTCCCCCTGTTCAGTCTTCATGCTAAGCTAGGCTAATTACATCCTGTTGTCTCGTCTCACAGAAAGCGCATGAGTATATTTGTTCTTAAAATGTGGAACTATTCCTTTTAAACGATAAATCATCATATTGAATTATCGCCCATCCCTAGGAGCACCCACACTGTACGCCCCTGTGATTCAGCCTTCAGCTGCTGTGTGTGTGTGTGTGTGTGTGTGTGTGTGTGTGTGTGTGTGTGTGTGTGTGTGTGTGTGTGTGTGTGTGTGTGTGTGTGTGTGTGTGTGTGTGTGTGTGTGTGTGCGCGCGCGCGCGCGCGCCCATTTCTCACACTGTGCTGCTTGCGTGCGGCTTTGTGTCTTGTTTATAGAATCTATATAGAATAGATATGTTTATTATAGTCACCTCTGTCTCTCTCTCTCTCAATTCAATTTCAATTTTCAATCAATTTCAATAGCTTTATTGGCATGAAAGTTTAGAAACAGTATTGTCTCTCTCTCTCTCTCTCTCTGTCTTTCTCTCTGTCTCTGTCTCTGTCTCAGCTCGCTCTACCGCACCTCCACTTCCCTCCCGCCCGCGACTGGTGTCACGTGACCCCTCTTAACCTCAGTTTCCTAAAAATAGCGCGCGGCTTACTGTGCACAATCAACAGCAAGCCGGAACGACAAAATCTGATTTTTCTTTTCTTCTTCTTTTTTAAAAAATATTCTTTTTTTTTTTTCTTTTTTTTTTTTTGTAAGGAGGCTAATTGGCCGATACGGGCGTCACTTCCTGGAAGTGGGGTCACGGCGCAGCGAGCGAGCGGCCGGGGTGACTGACTGGGGCTTGTTTTTACCAGAGGCTGACCGGCAGGAGGACAAAAGAAGCGGAGTAAGAGATCAGGGCCTGTTGCAGTAATTACCAGCACCCCCTTCAACACCAACACCAGCACCCCCGCCCTCTCCGAGAGCGCGTTGAACTGACAGAAACAATGACTCGGCCTGAGAATGGACAGAAATTGATTTTTAGCAACAACAAAAAAAAGGTTAAATGAACGGGCACTTTCTGTCTCGCTGTGGAGGTTGTTTTTGTTTTGGCCATTGGTTACTTTAGCTTCTCTTGTTGTTTGTGTCTCGAGGCAGAAGTCAATGGGAAAGTTTGTGATGGACATACCCTGATGTTGTTTTTTCTCCCCCATAAAAAAAAAAAGAAAGAAGCTGTCTGGCTGTCGGGAATGTGAAGTCAAAGCCTCCATTGATTGTCTGTCTGTCTTTGCACTCGTCTTCATCTTTTGAGACAGAATGGACTAAAATCACATAAGCTGCTGCTGTGGAAGGTGTGTGTGTGTGTGTGGGTGG
Source organism: Cebidichthys violaceus (assembly GCF_023349555.1). Taxonomy (NCBI): domain Eukaryota; kingdom Metazoa; phylum Chordata; class Actinopteri; order Perciformes; family Stichaeidae; genus Cebidichthys; species Cebidichthys violaceus. Next base: position 10,958,247 of record NW_027176361.1, on the reverse strand, counting down.
GTGGGTGGGTGGGTCCAGCAGAACTGGGTGCTGAAATTGCTGTGCGAGAAACATTATTAAGAATCCAAGTCTCCCATCCCCTTTAACGTTCTCACACACACACACACTGCAGACAACACAACCTCTTGTGATGCATTCCTTTGTGACGTCAAACCCGCCGCCTCTGGGCTACGAGGCTCTGCACAGGATGTCAGAGAGAGAGAGAGGGGGGGGGGGGGGGGAGAGGGAAACAAAGACATAGACAACAAAGACAGAGAATCGTTCATATATGTGTGGAAAAAGTTAAAGTTAAAGAAAAGAAAAGTCTCGAGAGGATTTTTCAGCAAAATACACAGTCGAAAGAAGAAGAGCGCCGAGCCCAGAAAGTCAGAAAGTGACTGCAAATAGCAGGAGTCCTACTTCCCTATAATAAGTCAAATTCTTCTTCTCCTCCCTGCGTTTGATGGGCGGCCTTGCCCTGCGCGATGCCCAGCCTGCCAACAAAAAGAGGAAGAGAGGCCGAGCGGCCGAGCGGCCGGTCATAGCGAGGCATGTGATGCAGAGTCACACCGCAGCGACCGACTATTCGCCGTCGCGTTCTATTTTCATGGAAACAAAGCCTTCCAACGCCGCGTGGTCGCACAGCCCTGGCTGGTTACCAAAATGTGTTTACTTATAGGGTTATTGCATTTTACTCTGTATACTTTTCCCGTTTTGGATTTCGGCGTTTGCGTCTTTGTTTGGAGGCCTGTTCTTGAGTATCAGTCATCCGTATCGGATTGATCCATTGTGTTGCTGCTGTCAGGGTTGTCCCCCTCTGTCAATAAAGGCTCAGCAAGGGTTAATTAATTAATATATTAATTATATTCAAATGAAAACACATTCAAATACGGTCATTTCATGTCATCAAGATCTGTGTGTATTTATGTATGTATGTAATTATTATTAATATTATTATTGATATGGTTGGTTCATTTATATATTTCATACAATTTATAAATATACATTTTTCATATTGTCCATTTCATTTATTTGATATTGAAAATATTCCCGCAGCTGCTTCACAATAAAAGCCTTCTCGTGGTTCTAGTGGTGGGAAGCTTTTAATCTGAAGCAGCAGCAGTAGGAAGCTGCTGGACTCTGAGCGTTCATTTTCAAGATGGCGCTCCCTCCCCTTTTTGCCCATTCGACCACTTGTGAAATGTGGTAGCAGAGGACACTCAGTGTGGATTGTAGTGGCATGAAGACAACAGGAAGTGACAACATGTGCGTCCTGAAGAAAGACTAAGCTGAATAACAGTTCTTGCAGGGATGCATTCAGTTGTATTTGAATCACTCCACATATTTAACTCTTCAAAACCTTTTCTCCTGACTTCCTTCCTCCAGTCCTTCTGGCTCAGCCCATAGAGAATGAATGTATGGAGGGTCTGACGTTGAAGATCACAGACTTCGGCCTGGCGAGGGAGTGGCACAAGACCACCAAGATGAGCACCGCCGGCACCTACGCCTGGATGGCCCCCGAGGTCATCAAGTCCTCCACCTTCTCCAAGGGCAGCGACGTCTGGAGGTGAGCGCTCGTGTGTGAAGCTCTGTTCAGGATTGTTTTTTTTTATCACGCGTGAAGGTGTGCTTAAATGGAATTTATGTTACCATTTTTAGTTAAAGGAACAGTTTGACATCTTGGGAAACACACTGATTCGCTGTTTTGCTGAGAGTTACGTGAGAAGTGACCATATTTGGACGACGTATAGGGCTCTGGTAGCGGCAGCGACCTGTCAATCACAAGGTAGCCCCGCCCTAAAGCATCCTCTGCTTTATGTATATTTGACTCAAAATGGACCATGATTTATTGAAGACTTCAAAACTAGCGACTGAGAGCATAAACTCATGTTCACAATGTTTACTGAGGTAATAAATCAAGACAGCAGTAGAGTCATTTTAGACTAGACTTCTATACAACCAGAGGAGTCGCCCCCTGATGGTCAGTAGAGAGAATGCAGCTTTAGGACACTTCCGCATCGGCTTCACTCTTCAGAACCGCAGGCTGCCGCCTGCTATTAATATATAGACAGCAGTGTGTAGTGAATACCTGCAGGATACAGTGCACCTGCTGCCTTTCCGTCTGAGGACAGAGAGCGTGATGGACATAGAGGGGAGAGGTTGACCGTGCGGAGAGACGTGACGGTGGGAGACAAAGTGATGGCGAGAATGATGGATTGCAGCGAGACCGAACCGCGGCCACGTGACGGCGTCTCTTCAAAGGGCTGCTCTGTGCTTTGTTGTGGGACATCTGTACTGCACACTGTCCCATTGTCTCCAGCACAGACGGAGAAGGAGGCCACACACCAGACCTAACCGCAGCCCTCTATCTGGGAATAGCTGTGTGTGTGTGTGTGTGTGTGTGTGTGTGTGTGTGTGTGTGTGTGTGTGTGTGTGTGTGTGTGTGTGTGTGTGTGTGTGTGTGTGTGTGTGTGTGTTAGTGATATACACATCTACACAGAAAGAGAAGAGTCCCTTGATTATGGTTTGTGGTTTTATAATGATGACTCAAACAACTGTGTGATGTGTTGAGGGGGGGGTGATGGCTTCTATATGAATTTACATGTGGGATAAAGCGAGCGCGGCTGTTTTTGCTCCGCAGTAGGGAACAAGATAAACAATTTATTAAAGCGGTAATACACATTCACGGCTTCGCTGCATCGCGGTTTTAGCGGTTACTCTCATATGCTATGCTTTAATTTATAATCCAGTGGATTTGGACCATTTAATCCACTCTTAAATGGGTCTTCGCAGCCCCACACAGAGCCCGGGTGGAACCAATTGAACAGGCTGTTCCAGAGAACCTTTTTTAAAAAGCGTCCTTGAGAACATCAGAAAAAGGGTTCTGCTATGGTGAAAGCTACTTAAGGAATTTTCTGGTGCTTTAAGGAACCTTTTTTAGTAAGAGTGTTTAATGGACTCAGTGTCATCATACTACCTCTCACACACACACACACACACACACACACACACACACACATCCTCTCAGTTTCCATCTCCCCGTCTATCAGCAACAAACCCACGCAAGCTCATTTTCACAGAAAATCGCAGCGTAAATCTGGAAAAAAGCACCAAAAAAAAAAAAAAAAAAAGAGAGAGAGAGAGAACGAAGGGGGCGGCCCCGCTCTGAAAATGAAGGGTAATCTTTGTTCTATTATTCTTTTCTCATCTGTACCCGAAGACAGCGACCGCCTCGGGGAGCGGCGAGCGGCGCTTCAGCACAGTCACAGCGTGTGGAAGTTGTAATTAAAGAACTAAAATAAAAAGAGGCTGCGGCCTGCGCTCCCCACTTAGCGAGCCTCCACAGTGTGTTCAGTCAGGTCCAGGCAAGGGCTAATTGACGGTGTTCGGATCCAAGTCCTGCGCCGCGCTTCATCTTCTTAGGACACAGGGCTGCTCCCATTGTGTGGGCTCAAACGTCCTGTGTGTGTGTGTGTGTGTGTGTGTGTGTGTGTGTGTGTGTGCGACTTCACATTGCTTTGCAAGCACACGTTTCACCAAAGCAAAAATTTTCCATTGCACAAATGTGTCTTGGTTCTGTACCGTCACCTCCATGATGATGATGATGATGATGATGTGAAGGCATGCAGGGAGGAGAGAAAATGACATATTGAAACACCGGTGATGAGCCGAGGTGGTGTCTTCTACGTCAGAACTACATCAGCCAATATCAATATGTAGAAGTACCAGCGTATGCAGTATTTCAATTCTCACTTTGGAGTCTATTGGTATCGATGCTGCTGCTGATGTTTGTAGGCATGAAACTAAAATATTGTTTTTTTTTATATATATATATATATATATATATATATATATATATATATATATATATATATATATATATATATATATATTCAGATTTGGCACATTTGGAAAAACTTGTGTAGATAATAATGAGAATAAATATAAAACTAAATTTAAATCATACCCTCTATATAACAATGGTCTAGAAAGTAAAACAGTTGTGACATTAATATTATTGGTACTGCATTGATCTGATTTAATATTATACAACGCTGTACAAAAAATGCTGATAGTGCTATTCTGTCCGCGTTGCAAAAACACAGTATGAAGCGTGTTTTCCAGGATATATCTTGTGTCTAATTTCGGTCTTGAGTTTGCTGTCTCATGCCCGGTTGCCTGTGTGTGCTTCCCCCCCCCCCCCCCCCCCCCCCTCCAGCTATGGTGTTCTGCTGTGGGAGCTGCTAACAGGAGAGGCACCCTACAAAGGGATTGACGGACTGGCCGTCGCCTACGGAGTCGCCGTCAACAAGCTCACCCTGCCCATCCCCTCCACGTGCCCCGAACCCTTCGCCCAGCTCATGTCAGGTAGGACGCCTGTTTGGAAATGTGATCGGAATGCACCCAGTGCACCGTTCAGGCAAATGGCTTTCAGTTCAGCGGTGTGAGAGTGCTCTTGCGTGAGATCAAATCGGCGTCTCCCGGCACGCTCTCCTCTCATTTCCCCAAAGCCGGGTTCGAAATTCAGAAAACACAGCGCTCTGTGTGTGTGTGTGTGTGTGTGTGTGTGTGTGTGTGTGTGTGTGTGTGTGTGTGTGTGTGTGTGTGTGTGTGTGTGTGTGTGTGTGTGTTGCTAATAACGTGGCCGCGGAGAGGAAGTGTTTTTTGCGCTGCAACCTCCTTGTGCAATCGTTTTGTGTTCTTCCTTTGTGCAGTTTCAAGTTAATAAGAAGTGTCACCTGGGTACTTTCTAACATGCTGCAACCACCCAGCTTTAACAACAAGTAGGACAGATAACAGTCTTTCCGCTTCGCCCCTTGTCTTGATGTCTGCTTGTCTTTTACGGTTGTGTTTATAAAAAAAAAAAAAAAGAGAGAGATCAGTGCACACGAAACCACCGATAGCCACCTCAGAGGATTAATTAATTATCGGATTGGTTTTTGATCTGCTTGTAATGCAGCAAATTATGCAAAACCCCCCGCAGCAAGTTAATTAAGCATAACACTTTGAATAAATGATCAGCTTGACTCTAGATTATGCTCACACGAGGGCCGAAGTATGTGTAAATAAGAACGGGCGGCGTCGCAGGATACTCATCGGACACGGGTTGTAACGGTCGCTGTCGTAGAAAGCAGTCTGACCTGATTAAAGTCTTACAATTGGAACAAACGCCTCTCAGTAGGCTGATGAAATGTGCCTTTTTTTTTTCCAATGCAAATCAGTATGGTGTATGTGAGTTACTTCCTTCTTTCAGGTCGCTTGATTCAAGAAAACGCTTAAAAGAAGTGAAACTGCTGGAAAAAGATGAATTGGATTGAAGTGATGTTAGATTTTTCCTTCCTCATTTCAATTTGAGGAAGCGACTCAGTACCAGACTAAATAACCCTTTATTCTTTTCCAGAGTAAACCTGCTTAATATCCATTTTGCCTCTGCTTCGGTCCACTACTTCGTTATTTCTAATATGTTTGTATTATTCGTGCTGTAGAGAGCGGAGTAGTAGTAACCCTGTATCTGAAGTGGCTGCAGTATTGACCCTGGTGTCTGACTGTAGTGTGTGTGTGTGTGTTGTGTGTGTGTGTGGTGTGTGTGTGTGTGTGTGTGTGTGTGTGTGTGTGTGTGTGTGTGTGACACAGAATGCTGGGACCCAGGACCCCCACCGCAGACCCGATTTTCAGCTCCATCCTGGCCCAGCTGACGGCCCTGGAGCAGCAGGTGAAGGAAGAGATGCCGCAGGAGTCCTTCCACTCCCTGCAGGAGGACTGGAAACTGGAGATCCAGGGACATGTTTCGATGAACTCCGGGCTAAAGAGAAGGTAGGAGGCAGCGATGGAGTGAAGTAACCGTTCGTGTTCTTCTTTTTATTCATCAATGTTGATCAAAAGATAAACTCATACAAACCTGATTTTCCTCCATGTACATTCCTGCAGTTTTGCCTCAAAGAAAACCCATAAAACAACTTAATATCAAGCGACATGGTAGTTTAAAGGGCCAGTGCGTTAGCTTAGAATGAGCCCTTCATCTCTACATAGGGAGAGGGTCGTCTTCACCGAGTCCGCCAAGTTGCACCGCCAATGTTTCTACAGTAGCTCAGAAGTGACAAACCAAACGCTGGCTCTAGAGAGCTTTTTGCATTTTTACTGAAGGCCACCGTAGTTCTCCGACATGCTTGTGAAATTGAGGTAACAATCGTAGACTTTATATAAGAAGTGGACGTAGTCACCGAGCGGTCACCCATTGGTTTTTGGAGCACCATTTTTTTTAAAAAGGAGTTCGGTGTTACGGCCGTCGCCATCTTGGATTTTTGCGTCCAGAAGTGACACGATGAAGTGAAGTACAATCAAACCCTGAATAGACATTTTAGGTCACCAAAATGTTACAATTAACGTTCATAAACTGTGGACACACTGTGAGAGGACAAAAACACGGACTACTCCAATACTGGACAACGCGTTGTAGCGACCTGTCAATCACAAGGTAGCCCGCCCTAAAGTAACCCTGCTTTATGGTCTATTTGACTCTAAACCACTAGATGCCACCAAATCCTACACAATGTACTTTCAGAAGGTATAGCAAGCCAAGATATTGTTAATATATATAAATAACAGCTATTCTTGCTACCCTTACACAAAGAAACAAATGTTCATCACAGAAGTTTGATTTTATTGTTTAAAAAAATAGAGGCCCATACATACACTGCAACTTTTAATTTGTGCCGACACCTTCCAATACGAATCTGTGGAACATCGAATAAAATGTCAAGTTGTGAGTCCTCTTGCCATTAATTCTCCAAAAGATTTCATTGCAACCAAACCTCAGCGGCTCATTTCACACAGCAAACCTCAGTCACACACGATTGGCACCTGCTCCAATTCAAAACACCTCCTCATCTCTTTCATCCGCCTGTCCCTCCTCCGCCGCCAGGAGCTGCGATGCCGCGAGGAGGAGCTGAAGCGAGCGGCCCTGGAGCAGAAGTCCCACGAAGAGTTCCTGCAGCAGCGTGAGCAGCAGCTGGCCCAGTGGGAGCAGGACGTGTTCGAGCGCGAGCTCAGCCTCCTCATCCTCCACCTGAACCAGAACCAGAACCAGGAGAAACCCAACGTCAAGAAGAGGAAGGGCACCTTCAAGAAGCACAAGCTGAAGTGCAAGAATGGCGAGAAGATCAGCATGCCTCAAGGTGTGTGTGTGTGTGTGTGTGTGTGTGTGTGTGTGTGTGTGTGTGTCTGTGTGTGTGTCTGTGTGTGTGTTTGTTTGAACTGTTTTTTTGAGTTGTTCTGTCACAAATCCAACTACTATCCGGATTGTGTCAGCCAACGGTCTTGACGAGAAATTCCATTTCAAGGGCCATTACTGGCTCAGTCCTCAAGAAGCAGCAAAACAACAACAGGCACAAAAAATACAAGAGAGCAGCGAGGAGGAAGCGAGGGAGAGAGTTTGTGGTGCAACTGTAATTTTCTAGCTCGGCTTTGCTGAAGGTTCCTATCAGGACAGGATTCAGCTGCAGATTTTCTGTTTACTTTTATTTCCAATTTTGAAAACCTCAAAATGTTCCCTTGCGCCAAGAACAATGTCAGACCATCGTTAGACATTCAGGGGACTAAAGGTGGATCTCAGGTTTACACTAACCAACACACTCCTGTTTAATACCCATCCTCTACTATCATAGAGTCACACAGCCTGCTGCACTTCACATCCAGCGTGTGTGTGTGAGTGTATTTTAGGCAGAGCAGGCCTGCGTAAATACATTGTCTGTGTGTGTGAGTGTGTGTGTGAGTGTGGTGTGTGTGTGTGTGTGTGTGTGTGTGTGTGTGTGTGTGTGTGTGTGTGTGTGTGTTAGTGTGTTGTGGTTAGGCCTTTCCAGCAGCAGCAGCAGGGCGGTGATGTGGTGGTGGTAGTTGGGGGGGGTTGATGAGAGGGGAGCGTGAGCCAACCACGCCTTGTTACTTCCTGTCTATGGATACACTGCTGGCTGGCCTCGCTCAACTCTCTCTCTCCCTCTCTCTCTCTCTCTCTCTTCTCTCTCTCTCTCTCTCTCTCTCTCTCTCTCTCTCTCCTCTCTCTCTCTCTCCTCCTTTTAGGTATCTCTCTCTCTTCTTTTAGGTATATCTCTCTCTCTCTCTCTCTCTTCTTTTAGGTATCTCTCTCTCTCTCTCTCTTCTTTTAGGTATCTCTCTCTCTCTCTCTCTCTTCTTTTAGGTATCTCTCTCTCTCTCTCCTTTTACGTATATCTCTCTCTCTCTCTCTCTCTCTCTTCTTTTAGGTATCTCTCTCTCTCTCTCTTCTTTTAGGTATCTCTCTCTCTCTCTCTCTCTTCTTTTAGGTATCTCCTCTTCTCTCTCCTTTTACGTATATCTCTCTCTATCTTCTCTATCTCTCTCTCTCTATCCTTTAAATAGACGTCAATAAGTAATTGAAAAACTTGATTTAGTCATTCAAGGGCACCAATCATTGATTAAAAGGGAAGGAGTTACCTATTACTTTATTTCTATGAGTACAAATTACAGATTGAGGGAAGAAAATTGATACATTGAGAGCACATTCATCGGAAGTAATTGTTCACAATTTGAGGGCATGAATTACTAATTTAATTAATAATGTATTAAAATAGATTTCCCACCAAGCAGTGAAGCTCATTATTAGCGGTGTTGCTTGCTCCTCTCAGTAAGTGCTAGCTTGCTTACCGCTGCTACATGCTAGCAGTTACTGTTCCTCATGTTGATTTAATCATTAGTCATTTTAAAGTTTCCCTCCTGACACCTCCTGACATCTATCTATCTACTGGGCCCTGTAGCAGTGTTAGCTAGTAGTAGCAGTAGCATGTTAGTAGTTAGATAAGCTATTCAGTCCTCACCCATCCATACATACATACATACATACATACATACATACATACATACATACATACATACATACATACATACATACATAACGTAAGGCTCCTGAAATCTGCCTAGTTGTACCTAAAGAAACAGCACTTGTTACCCAGCTGAGAACATGTATTAAACTGAATTTCCACCACCATACAAGTCACCACAGGCTGTTCCAGAGAAATAAGGAAGCTTAAAGAAAAGTGTTGCAACCTAACAAGTCCAGAATGTACGAATGTAAAGTAGAGCATGAAACCCAAACTCGTGCGTGTATTCTGTGTTGGTGGGCGCCGTCCAGGTGGTCTAACATCCGCCGTGTGTGTGTGTGTGTGTGTGTGTGTGTGTGTTTGTGTGTTTGTGTGTTGCAGATTTCATCCACAAGATTACGGTGCAGGCTTCCCCGGGCCTGGAGAAGAGGCGGAACTCTCCCGATTTGGGCTCGGGCTCCTCGCCCTCCTTCGGCCCACGTTTCCGCGCCATCCAACGTGAGTGCGATGATTTTTTTAATTTTTTTCCCCCCCTTTTGGAAAAACACACAGGTGCACATGTTTGTGTGTGTGCTTCCAGAGACATTCGGAAAACTGAAGAAACGTGGGAGCACACCAGACTCTGTTGCAACGACTTCTCTCAGTTCCCAAATTCTCTCCTTTCATGTGCTTTCAACCACCCACTCGTCTTTTTTGTCTTCCCATGTTTCCCTGTTGGCTCCCTCTCTCTCCCCCCCTCCCTGCTTTACTGCGCCCTCTCCCTTTCACTCTCACACACACCCTTTTCCCTTTTCCACTGTCCAAATATTATCTGACTTCCTCCCAGTGGCAGCAGCTTTCTTTTTTTCCACTGCAGCCCTGCTCTGCTGCCCCCCACCCCCCACCCCCCACCCCCTGCCTCCCTCGCGTGCAGTTTCCTCATTGCTGCAGCGGGGGGAGCCGTTGAGCTGTATTTTCCAGGCGGAAAGAGTCCACAGTTTTATATGCATGTAGTGGCTACAGTGCGGTTTACTGAATTAAAAATACGCAGGGAGGAATTCATTGCTCCAGTAGAAGGAGGTTGAGAAGGGTTGCAGCAGCGGCAGAGATTTACAATACTCTTCTGCTTGTCGGGCTCCCAGACAAACGGCCTGAGATCGTTTCCCTTCGGAGGGAAATTGTAGCCAGTGGGTCACAGGGCGTCTTAACAAAACCCGAGAGGAAATTTGTGGTGTAGCAATAGGCGGTGAAAGGGATTTCTTTCCCTCTAAACAATTACCCAAAGGGGGTTGACATAAAAGCACAAATTGTAGTGAAACATTTATTTGTAAAAGTGGTTAGTAAATCTAAAACATCTGCCAGCTTCTTTTATTCATCAAATCGAGGGCTGATTTTCTTTACTCGCTAATGACTTTCCTTAATGGCTACCACTAAGCTGTGAGTGTGGCTGTCATTAAAATGTGTTTAGTGGGTATTTATGCTTGCCCTCGCAGTCGCGAGCAGTGATATATTACTCGGGCCTCCCTGACTTATTTGTCTAGAGAACTGCCAAATTGATTTGCATTAGTCCACAGAGTTGCATTCAACAGGATTTGTGTTCTGTTGATACAAACGAGGACAGGAGGGCACAATGAAACCCGCAGAACCACCGTCTCAGAAGTAGCTTTGCGTTCCGACGAATCGAGATCACAAGAAAATGGAACCGTCCCGTATTTTTTAGGGACTTTTTTGAACTCTGGACAGCAGTTAGCATCCTTAGCTTGTCAGTATGCTGGCAGATGCGCTGGCAGCTTATGGATATCGCTATCCTATGTTATTTCTGTCTGTCTGTGGGAGGCCGGATTAGTTTTGGTTCTTGAAGCTTTTCTCTTCGTCCTATTCATCCTTCCAGTTCCAGTATAGAAGAATTCTCCAGCATTCCTCTGTTTGTCTGATGATATAAAATGCTAACCTTTTTAGGGATGAAGGGTTGGTCGGTCAGTCGGTACCGCAACAATTTTTCAATAGATTGGGATGGAATTTGTTACAAACATCCGCGGTTCCAAGGGGACCAAAGAGCTGCTGATGCCCCCAAATTTTCCTCTATGTCAGGTTAAAAAAAAATCTTCACTCATCCAGGGAAATGGCTCACTTTTCACCTGAGGGATTGTAGCAAACTTTGGTACAGACATTAATATCCTCCTCTGGATGAGTTGTAATAACTTGAGTGATTTTGGAGCTATACCTACAGAGCTAATGACTATTGAGAATTGCTAACTGCTTACTAAATGAACAGTTAAGTATGATTTATTGTAAAATATGCCCCGCCAGCGCCTCCGTCATTTCTCCAAAAAAATAAATGACGGAGCGTTTGAATAAGCTGACCACATATTGAGAATCAAAATGGTTCCTTTCTCCCCTGAAAACATGCGGGGGCTTAAACAAAGTGACATACAAACCGCCTTTAGCCCAGCTCAAGATCTCACAGTGACGAGCAATATGTATTCCGCCACACGCACACTTAATATCACCGTGTGTTTGAAGAGGAACGCGCTGGGAAAGATATTGATGAAATTGCAATGCTGTCACTATCATCTGACCTCGGTGCTTGCTTTGAAAACACAGAGTGCATCAGCCAGGCCCCCAGTGTAGTAGACCGGCCAAAGGAAATAATACCACATGTCCATTCAGAGAGTTTACCTTTCCCCCAAATCTGAAGCTGAAATGAAATGACATGAATGAGGGAAGCGGCAAAACCGTCCCTGGTATCCGCGGTATATTCCGCTTTTGTCTCTTCTTTGGACTAACATGCCAGGTGTTATGTTGCGATGGCTGTGTAAGGCCTTCGGATGTGGCAGGAAGTTGAGCACACACTGTGCGAACGTTCACGCAGAGCTCACACGCTTTGCGTTAGCCAGTTTGCGGGGGGGGGGGGGGGGGGGGGGGGGGGGGGGGGGGGGGTTTGGCGCCTTCTTCTCACACTTTCTGTCTGCGAACCGCTTTGGAGGTTACCTGCTATGCCGTATCCGTATGATGAGGTAATCTTCACACTGTTTAGGAGTCAGTCGGGAGAAAGTGCATTGAAGTCACATGAGTTCTAGCTGTTGCAGGAGTCAATTAAAGGTCCTTGTGTTGGGAGATGATTGCAGGGCAGCGTTGATTTATTGGGGAAACCTGCCTTTTTAAAAATGCACACCTCATTAGGATACAGCTAAGCAGTGTGCATACTGATCACATGCACGCTGATATCATATTTTTTTCTCACCTTTTCTCTCTTTTTCTCCCGCAGTTAGTCCCAGTGACAACAGCAGGACGTTTGGTCTGAGCGGGGTCTGGCCCCTAGAGGCCCCTTCTCATAAACAAGCCAATGGAGACCTGAGGTTGTGCCCCCACTGGAGGCCCCAGAGCCCGAAAAGTCCCAAAAGCCCAAAAGTCCTGCGCCTTAGTCCCCAGGAAAGCAGGTGCAGCAGCCCTTTTCTTTTACAAGTAAACATTTGGAAAATGTGGGATTTGATCACGCTCAACATTCATTACCATGCTTGAATATTTTTACATTTCTTGGCGCTTTCAGTCTGTCAATGCGGGCCAAGCTCCTGGAGTCAGACAGCAACGTGAGGGGGGAATCCAAGGATGACTTTGAGGAGTACAGGCCAACCCCTCCCCCGGCTCTGAACGGTATCTGACACCCTCCATCACCGGCTTAACCGCCAGCCGCAGATCTTCCATTAGCCACTGTTTCAACTCGCACTGTCATGACTGTGAATTATGCATAAAAGCTAAATGAATAATAAATGGCTTGTCTCTTTCTCCTTCTCTGTCTCTTTAAAACTTAAAGAAACATCGGTTTTTTTCTCTCTCTCTGCAGGCTCCTCAGTGAAGGACAGCCTGCGGCTTCCTCTACCTCAGCGAGACTCGGCCAGCGAGGAAGGGTGTTCCTCCCCGGCTGGCTCCCCCAGGCCGGAGAGGAGATCCCTCGGTGGCCTCGTTAAGAGCACCCACCAGGCCCTGCTGGGCGGTGGCTCCCTCTTGGCCTCCATAGGACTAGGTCGCTGCCTGGATATTCCCCCAAGGGTGCCCCCTCGAACTAACCCCTCATCCCTAGAGAGCCGCACCCCCTCCGAACCAGAGATCTCCGCCCCGATGCCCCTCATTTCAGACCCCCCTGTGGTGGACGATCTCATCACCTTGTCCCCCTCCGAGCTGCTCCCCAAACCACTTTTGGATTTAGCTCTGCAGTACCAAGAACTGAAGCCCTTGCCCCTGACGCCGCCTCCGCCGAACCCCCGCGAGAGGAGCGGCCACCGGATGCCGCACAGTCCGCATTGCCCCAGGACCCCACTGAAGCATGGCAAGGCCGGCCCTGGGGAGTGGACCCCAAGTTCCCATTCGACTAACGGGGAGCTGGCCTGTGAGGCCTGGGAGCACAAAGCTGACAGGAGGAGGAGGTCCAGCCAAGGCCTGCTCGCCTCTCAGCTAGGTCAGTCTTACTTTCACCTTAAAGCGGAACCCCAACAAGTCAATGTCACTTAATTCACACATTTTTTTTAAATTTGATCAAGTTGCATTGTGGGAAGTGTAGGAAGTCTCGGGAGCATGACTCGTACTAGAGGTTAAAGGTTGGATATCTCGACTTCTGCTGCTTTGATTTTGACCATTTTATTTGTATTATTATTTGCCCCCCAACTGTATGAAAGTACGATACTAAATGACTGGATTGCCCCTTTAAATTACAGTCTCCTCTCCAAATTGAAATTGCATCCGTGATTTGGTTTTTCATCTATTTCCATTATTCATCTGCATTTCCTTGAGAGCACTAAGCATGTTTTCAGGAGCGCCCCCCCCCCCCCCCCCCCCCCCCCCCCACTGAAATAAGATCCAACCTTGAATAATAATAATAATAATAATAATGTACCTTTTCAGCACGACAATGCTTCACAGTTGTTGCAGAATTATAACTTTTTTTTTTTAGCAAGATGTTTTTTGGCACAAGGGAGGCTTCAATGCGGCACAAGCTTTTTCATTTACATCAAAGCTCGTCTTCAACAATTTGCATATCTCAGGTACCAGCTGCCCCCCCGCCCCCCCCATACTTCACTGCTAATACCTGCTAAGCAAAGCTAGCATCCAATCTTCTTTTGTTTTTGCCTCTTTCAAGCCACGGTTTTCTTTTATTGCAAAGTTGGAGATGAATGCAAAACATCCGGGGGCACAGCTGAGGTCATGCAGACAGAAAAGTGCCGGATTCAAAATTGCTAATAATCTATTATTGACTTCCCCGCCCCCACGGTGTCAACTCTCTCTGGCCAGATAGTTTGACTGGAGCTCGGCAGTGCCTGCGGGTGATAACACTATACACTATTTCAACTCCAGATGCAGCACATTTTCCCATGGAGGCATGTCAAATGTGTGCTTGAATGGCATATGCAAAGGATGCATACATGACACACGACATAAGATCACATTCAAGAGGGATTAGCGTTTATTCCCTCCCCGAAATGACACGAGAAATAGATGTTCGGTTCCCGAAGGGCATCTTTATACTTTTGTTTTAATTCATGTACGTGTCATGCTAGCAGAGATGATCTGCGTGCCGCGTTCATCTACTGTACGGCACATTCACATGTCTTTCCCACAGACTGATATGCATTTCTTAGAAGCACCGACACACAGTTTAGAGCCGTAACGACGGAGGCGTGGGTACCAGTTGTTTTTGAGAGCGAGTGGGCTTTACGAGGGCTTTAAGAGCGCCCTCCGGTAAACGTTCCACACACTATATCTGCTCCGTTTGACTCACCAAGCCTTGGCTGTGCCACAGAGATGTTCTCACCCCCCCCCAAAAACCCCCAACCCCCCAAGGTACCGAGCAGACACAACCGTAATCTCACAAACCGCATGCACTCATTACAACGGGCGCGCAGAGGTGAAAAGCCTTACATCATTAAGCAGGGGGTGTTTCAGCTAAACATCTTATTATGTTTGTTGACTGTAATGACTCGGCTGCACGGACAGGCTGCCACGCGGTTGCTGGCGGTGAACGTGTGCTTGAAGGAGCGAGAGGATTCCTTCACGGGCGCTTCCTCGTGTGCTCTCATGTGACTCCCAATTGCTTTCTCTCTCTCTCTCTCTCTCTCTCTCTCTCTCTCTCTCTCTCTCTCTCTCTCTCTCTCTCTCTCTCTCTCTCTCTCTCTCTCTCTCTCTCTCTCTCTCATCAGCTTGAATAGCTTAGCCGCCTCGGAGAGCTGCCGCTGATGTAAATAACGCCATTTGGCAGACGCGTCGCATTTTGGAAATAGCAAATGTTCACTCAAGCTGATTCATTCGGAGTTTAATGTTCTTGTCGGTGCTAATTTACACTTGCGGTTGCAGCTCTGTCAACTAGTTACACGGCGCCATGTTATGCTTAATTTAGACTAATTGCATCAACGTTCTGTGCTGGTGACTGTTCCATTTCTTTTTTTGCAACAGTAATGTGCCACTTTCGCGTTTTTGTTCGAATCAGTATCGTCGCGCAGGTTTGTGTGTTTAGCAGAACGCTGGAAAGCAAATGCAAATTTTCCCGATTGGAGAGGAGCGCGTGAAAGATCAGCGGGGCGACGCCACAGCGGCTTGAGAGTTCATCTAATTTGCAGATTAACAATTAAAGCCTCCTCAAGCAAGAGAGTGAAGTAGAGGACGATGAAGGACGTTCAACATGTTGCAGCCTTTCCCTGAAACTGTGTCTTTTGTTAAAAGCGGTACCTCAAGGATTTTTGACATAAAGGTCAGTTTAGTTGTTGTACCACTCAGCCTTATTTAATGTCTTCTGTGGCTCCGGAGGAGAAATCCAAGAAAATGAGCCCTGATATTTTAAGAAAGGCTTGAGACAGAAACAGCAGTGTTAGTTTGAAAAAGGGGATTTAACAGGCCGGGATGGTCTAATGAAAGATTCTCTTGAGTTGCATTATGGGAAATGTAGTTACCAGCATTTTAAAGCTTGACTCATGCTAGGGACTAAAAGTCATGATACATCTTGTCCTCCACTGCTTCCATTTGAAGTCTGTTTATTATTTAAAGTGAAATGCTAAAAGGCTGAATTGCCCCTTTAATGTTGTTTCTCTCTGTTCCTTCCAGTTTTGGACCTGCCCTTGTGCCAGGACACACAGGACTCTGATGACAAGCCTTCAGTGTCCTTGTCTCTCCACCCTAACCCGGCCCTCTGGAGCCCCAAAACCCGCCGCCTGGAGGTCACCGTCATCCCGCGGCCCCGCCCGTCCCCCATTCGGCCCCGCATCGACCCCTGGAGCTTCATCTCGGCAGGCGGCGCAAACTCGGGTGGCGGCCGCGGCCCACACCGCTCGGACAGCAACCCTCTGGGCTACCAACCCTCCCCTACCAACCCTTTCACCAACTGTGACCCCTTCCCCTCACCGGACTGCGACCCGTTCGCCCTCAAGGCCGACCCGTCGAGCGGCTCGGACGCGGCTTCCCCCTTCGACCCCTTCTCGGCGCCCTTCCCCACCTCCCGCTCCGCCCCGTGCTCCACCAACGGCTCCCCCACGCTGCCCTCGTTACGTAGAGCGCCCCTCAACCCGGCCGACTCGCCCCTCATCGACCTGGGCTGGGCAGCCTGCAGCAAGCCCGTGGATGGCGCCAAAGAGAGGGCTCACCCCCGCAAGACACTGGGGCTCAAGCCCTTCAAGTCCCCGACGCAACTCAGAGACGATAGGTTCTAAACCTGGGCCTACACAAGCCAACTCAGTCCAGGACCCTTTTTACTGCTTAGCTAAGATTTGGAATCTTTTAAAAAAAAAAAAAAAAAGTACAGCCATCACTTAACTGAGGGAAGTTTCCCCAGTGGGAGCCCCAATCATTGCGGGTCCTTTACACGCGAACCTGCTGCTTCGGAAAACCGGGAAGCCAGTGAAAGGTGGAGCATCGGATGGTGGGATAGCTGCCTTTGAACCAAAAGCTGGTGCCCATTTCATTCCCTCCTCTCTATTTCGGTTTCTCTATCCCTCTGAGGGAGCAGAACACAGATCACTCGTCCCATCTTGAGATTCTATCAGCCTCCCCATATCACCTGCTTTCATCCCCCCCCCCCCCCCCCCCCCCCCCCCCGCCTTTGAAGCATTGTGACAATGCAGAGGTGGATAAGGCGACTTGCACAGCTTCATCTGCCTCTACCTCTCTGCAAACTGAAAGCGTTCAGGACAATGGGAAATTGGAGTGCCGTACTTTGTGAAGTGTTTTTTTTTTTTGTTTTTTTTAAGCATATATCTTTTCAAGATTTCTTGAATGGTTATTCTGGTGCGTAGGGAAGATGCTATGAATTTGGCTTAAATTTGCAAATCAGCTTAGCATTGCTGCGGAGGAAAATGCCGTCTGCGTGTGCGTGCGTGTCTAGACTCATTGTTCAAGGAAAGCTTACTGTTTCAAAAAAAAAGAAAATAGCATCTGCCTGTTGCATTATGGGAGAAAGCACTGGATATTCCAGGCCACTCGTGAAATCCAAGACAAATCCATGACCCAGACATTCCACATGGAAGCAGATAAAATTCCAATCACATTCCCCTTGAAATACCTAGAATCGGACAGATTCTTGTGGCTGGCGGGCGACACGGCACAGGAAACAGGACGGGGGGGGAGGGGGGGGCGGGGGCTCCTCTGCATTCCCTTCATATGCCAAAGAATGCCACTGTGACGGTGTCAGAACTGGGACAAAGGGTGGTTGCAAATCCATTGTTTTCACCAGTGCCCGATGGGTGGGGTCTGCCACACTGGACAGTACAGAGGAAGTTGAGACAATCGCAGACAGTATTTAAACATAACTTTTAACGTACTTCTCTGTGGTTATCTTCTTTGATATCATCCAGGCTGTCTCATCACAACCCATCTGATGCCGTAGGAAGGTTCCACCAAATACTTTCAAGTATTTGCAAATACTACAATACGTTTCACTGAATACTTTATTTATTTGTACAGTCCACCGTAGTAGTAGTAGTAGTAATAGTAGTAGTAGTAGTAGTAGTAGTAGTAGTAGTAGCCTCGCAAAGCCAGTCAAATGTCTTCGACCACGTGATTGACATTTCTCTCCTTGACTTGATTGGACGAGCGCTTCCACAGCTGTTATTGGTTCCCTCTTCCAATTCCAGCCAGCACACGGTTAGCCTAGCTTAGCATAAAGACTGTGAGCACGGGGAAGCAGCTAGCCCGACTCTTATCTATAAACCCACCTTGAAGCTCCTCTCGTATTAATAAATCACACGTTTGTTTAATAGCAGTGGCTTTCTGGAGTTTTGTTGTCACCAGGAAGTTGCCGGAAAACCTTAAGAAGTCGCTGCTTCCAGCCAACAAATAGAATATTCTTCTAGCTCCCAGAAAACCACAACTTTGTAGTGTTTTAAAACTTAGTTTTTTTTGTTGTTGCACAGATTAAACATAAAAGATATAACTTGTTTATTGGTGAGTTTGAGAGGTGGATTTTATGACAGAGCCAGGCTAGCGGTTCCTCCCCGTTCTAAGCTAAGCTAAGCTAACCGTCTAAGCGTTGGCGCATCAAAACGGTCACTGATTTCTCGCGTACCTAGTCCGGCTCAATCACACCTTGAGCTTGGGAGATATGTAGGCTTGGCTTTGCGAGACTCGAGTAGCAGGGCTCCTAAACTCTTGTCCCTCCCAGTTTTTTGTTGTGTTAAAAATCCATCCCAAACTATTTTAACATCGCAACGAAGATCCTCTAGGTTCCTGTGAACAGCTGTGATGTCATGAAGAATAGATGCAGCAGAGAAGTTCCACACCGAACAATAACACAGAAAGAAATTAATTGTAACAGAAGCTGGAAAATGTATTTTTCCACCAACAGCAGTCTCTGCGGACCGGAAGGCACCGGAGCAACAACTTGCCCTTTCACTCTCGGTCCACAATCATTATCATCACCGATCACTCTACATACTAAATACTGCGGCACTTTCTCCCGGGGGTTTTACCATAAAGCATCCTGGGAAATGTACGACGCGAGGCGGGTTGAGGGAAAGTGGCTGCAGCTCGTAAAATAACCTCATGTAATGGGCTGGACATCAAATACAGTATTACCAATTATTATTATTATCCAATAATCTAGTCAGCCGGTCCTCAAGCATGCCATAATGAGTGTAGGTCAAGCTTGTAAGCAACTGAGAGAGACCCACACACACACACACACACACACACACACACACACACACACACGGAGCGAAGTCGCCCCGTTACCCGTGTCTTTGGCGGAGCATTACGAGGCACAAATACCGTAGCGATCGGCTTCATCGCTGACACCGTGTCATTGGAGGACAATGTCGGCTTTGTTCGGATGAAGAGTGGAAACCTTGTCTCCAAAGGGGGGAAGGCTTTGTGATTAGCCTAATAATCCTTCTGACGAACAGAGGAGGCTGATAGTGATAATTAGCCTCTCGATAAGAGCAGAGAGCGTTAACAAAGCGTTCAGATATTTGGTTAATTAAATCCCCCCCCCCCCACCCGACGTTACGTGAATGCGTCCTCCTCGCAAGGTATATCGAGTTCCTGCATCAGCCAACGTCTCCATTTAAGCCGTTCTTTTTTTTTTTTTAATGCAGAAAGTTTTGAAAGACGGATTTGGTTCTTTCCTCACTTTTCTTGTCTGTTTTCTCTCTGTTGCCACTGGCCACTCAGCCGCTGCCCGGATAAAACCTTCACCATCAGGCGATGCGGGAGATTTTTCTCGTCTTCCTCCTACTCCTTTTGCTTCTTCCTTCTCGGGGAAGTTTTCTCGAGGGCTGGTCTTTGTCCTGACAGAGCATTCAATTCACCAACAGAAGGAGAAAAAAAAAAAAGACAAACCGGAAAGTGCTCATTTTACAGAGGCAATTTGAATTTGATATGGCAACTTTATTGAATATTTCTGTTGCACCTTAATGCGTCTGTTCATCATGTACTGGACGTCCACGTAATATTCGAATGCAACAAAGAGACACGGCGCTCGTAAAGTGTCTCGGTGTCTCAACTATATAATGTTCTGACACTCGAGCAAAAGAAAGTTCACGATGTTGCTCGTCAAAAAGTGTTACGTTGACCTCTGATCCGATCCAACGGGTCGCCCGTCGTCCTTCCCGCCGTGCAGAAGTTGGAGGTCGGATGCAGAACGCGCGTCTCCCTACCTTCCCTCTCGCTCTCTCTCGTCCCCAACGCTTCACCGACGTGACAAGTGACGAGCCATTGCCTCGTCTCTTCCGTGTCAACACACAAAGCCACGAGAGCTGTCCCCGTGATAGTCATTAGGCTCGGATGTCTGTTATTGTCAACAGAGCTCCGTGAGGAGAAGCGATACATGAAGGGAATGGAGATGATGGAAACCTCTGGCAGATTATTTCTGTCACAAATTCTGCGTGCGTGTCAAGCATCCACTTCAACCTGCCACTCACGCCTTGCTGGATTTATTTTTTTTTGCTCGGTGCCAGACTTTAATTTTCTATCAGACCCCGATGTTGAGAAGCGTTGCCTTGACGCTCTCCATCTAGCTTGAGCACATTCAGTAATTTATCATGAAATGTCACTGGTAGTAACAGGAGTCACTGTGCCTTCTTTTAACGTATGCTTAAGATGTAGTCAGAGTGGGTTTCCTCCTGGAAGTGGTTCATTTGAAGTGGGGAGAAACTTTCCTGCCGGTGCATAGAAAGATGTTGGAGTACTTAAAATGTCTTCGTATAAAAACCTGCATCTGACAGAACTCTAGTTTTAGTAGCTGATGAATTGAGTGGGACACATTTTTTTTTTTTTTTTTAAGAAGTCTTTTGTGGACGTTGGACGTCCGATATTTGGTTTTGGCTGTCACATTTAGAAAGCGTGGCTGCTGCTCCTCTTCCCGAGCTGACAGAAAGACCCCCCCCTCCCCCCCATCCGTCATTACAAATCAGCGCCCCTGGAGCACCGACTGATGGGGGGGGGGGGGGGCAGTGGAAGTGAATTCTCTGCGAGGAGGGAACTGATATCTGGCCGCCGGTGATCCACTTTTCGGCGCCGCAGCGGGACGTGATTTGACGATCTTAATTCAGAGTTCAAGCTCGGACCGTTGCCCCTAATCAGTGAATGGCAAATGATCAATACATTACATGAATACAAGCTAATGAGACGGCACAATGGTGGAGCCCAAGGCCGTGACCCTCATCACGCCGAGAGGCCCGCTTGTGATCGGTGGTTGCTTTGTAGAATTTCAGAGCTGAAAAATTGGAGCCATTATCCAGAGAGAGGAAAAGAAAACGTAGCAAGCTTTGTGAAGGGTAACCGTGGAAACGCAATCGTCCGTCTTAAGCTTAATTTGGCTTTATGATCAGTGGTTTACTTACTAATTATTTGACTTACCCATAGTGAGCCAAATGAAATCCCGTTGACTAGTTTGAAGGCTTGAGTTCTGTCCCGATGAATCGGTAGTAGCGGCGCCTTTGACTTTAAAGGAGTCGAGTCAGGAGGGGAATGTAGGGAATGTACTTTCTAAATTGCTGCGGCTCCGGTTCAGTCATGTTTTCTCTCCTTCACGGCTACTGAGGGAATTGGAGGACGGAGGGAGCGGGGAGGGGGGGAAAAAAACGTCGTCTGAACACGCGTCACATTTATTTCATTGATGAAATCTTACCTCGGCGGGTCAGTGGAGAGTAAATTCTTAAAACGACGAAATAGACGGCCTGGCATTTCAAGCGGCTTTCACCCCATTTCCCCTTCCGCTGCCGTTGCTTGCTTGCGTTCAATTAAGGGGAGGATACAAATCTAACGCGCTCGTCTCCCGGCCAGCCGTCAGCGCCGGAGACACATCATTGCTCTTTCTGGCTCATATTAAGTGAAACACCTGCCCGGCCCTTTGTTTGACATTAACGGGCCGAGACCAAATGATCAAATATGACCTTCCGTTGGACAGTGCAGGAATTGCACATCCCCAATAGAGACGTGGACTGAAGCCACGTCTGCGAGAGGCGTTGGCAGGTGCGTCGGCTAATGCTCGCTCTCTCAAAGTGGGAACATTTTTCCTAATTCTTTTCAGTCCGTGCGTCCAAAGTCACCATCTGCTGTCCTTTTTCTTTTTTCTTTTTTTTCCCTGTAACAACGAGAAACCCGATGAATGAGAGCCACAAAAGAAGCACCAGTGTGTTTCAAAGACCAAGGCTGGTGCTTTCTTTAGCAAAATAAACAGCATGGTTTTTTTTTTATCTATGAGGTTATTAAGTCCAAGGCCCACACACACACACACACACACACACACACACACACACACACACACACACACACACACACACACACACACACACACACACACACACACACACACACTCGACAGCCCCGTGGTCGTGATTATTGTTCTGCCGAGCTATTGACACTCAATTACCTTGCGGTCTTCCTGGAATAGAAGCCGTTCAATCTGTAAATTTCTGTTCCTAGAGTGTTGAACCAATTGGTCGGGTAAACAGCCCTTGTGTCTCAATTATAGGGACGGCGGATGATTTATTGTCGTGTCCTCAACGTTGCTTGCAGATGAAAGAACTGTGATTATATATTATATTATAATACTAAGCTGCGTGTCGGGGTGCATACGCTACTTCTGCGAGTACAACCTATTTGGCGTCCTTGAAGCTTGGTGATGTATCCATTACGCCTCGCATCATTTCTTTTCCGTATCAAAGTTCACCAAATTTGAAATAAGGAAAAACTATGCATTTGTCCGCTTCTGTGCCGACCGCTCGGTGCTCCGATTCCAATGAAAGGAACTGGGAAGAGTGCTAAATACAAACTTACTATTAACGACTATTGGAGACGGAGAGATTATTGGCGAGTGTGAAGCAAGTGTTGTCCAAATGTCCAAAGCCGCGATACGCAGTGTGATGGTCCTGGATCGGGTCAGTGATTTGATCAATGTCTTCTCAGATGTGTCTGTATAATACAGTGTAGCATATTTTAACGAGGCTTGAGGATATTAAACAGCAGGTGGTCTCTTTCAGGTGCTCAAGCTCTGGCTTGAATAACTCTAAATGATCCACAGAGGCAATTCGAAAAAAAAAAAAAACCCCATGACTCACTGGACAAATCTCCTCCACTAACGGCATCACAGTACTGTAAAAGGCTTTTCCTTCCGACAGCTTCCTACCAGCCAGCTAAGGACATTTACAGAAGTTATTACGCAGGGGGGGGGAGGGAGGGGGAGGGAGGGAGGGGGTGTAAAAGTGGATATTTATAAATGGCCATCTTTTCTACACACTGGATCAAAACTGTTTCTCGTCGGAGATGGCCATGGACGCGGTCTACGTTAGGATGACGGACCTGGTCGCTTCTTATGAACGACACATTGTATAGGTTTTCACTGGAGTATTTAAGACGTCGTGTATGGGTGCTTCACGTGAGGCGGGTTCACTTCACGTTCCGGTTCTTCGATTCGACCAAAGTCTGCGTCAAAAGCGCTTCCTCTGCGAGCCCCGGTATTTGTGTGTGTGTGTAGCAGAACTTTGAAGAGAACTGCCCGGTGGAGCTTGAAATCCGGTTCTTCGTGTACATTGCAACAAAAGCCCCAAAACTTAAATCGCAGCCTAATGTCTCCTTGAGGCACCCATACTGAATTTGTATGTGCGTAAAACTGCTCGATAGAGATGAGGCTTGTGTCCCTTATGTGGTAGACACAGTTGACCTCCTCTCTGTCTCTGTATCTATTTGCTTTTATTGTAATTGTTCCAGATTCATTTCCATGTCTGTTCGGTATCTTATTACAGCCTAGGCGGTGTGATAACACAACTGTTGCATTGCCCTGGCAGCCATTTTTACATCTCTCTCAGAACCGCCTCTGCTCAGGCGAGTTTGAGGTTCCGCGGTCGTCGGGCTTTGAAAATTTGTTATTGTTGCATTTTTGTGAAATCTCGCACTGGGCTGGGCCTAATCAACTGTTTTTATTGTTGTGCGTCAAGAGGACTATTTCTGTATACGATATGTGAAAATGTTTTTATTTCTCTTGACTATTATAATGGGTTTTAACCTGTGGAAAAAAAAACAAAAACAAAGGAAAAAGCTCAAAAAGAGATAAGACCAAATAAAATGTAACACTCCTAAATTGTTTGTGACTTTATTCGTTTCTTAGAGGAAGAGGTGGAACAAAAGAATCTGAAGCCACAACAAGAATGCTCCCTCAGATCCCAGTCAACTATAAAAACTTCAAGGAAATAGTTTCTTTTTCAACATAATAAGTATTATTCTGTGATCATGAGACTTTATTTTGTTTTAACATGATCACAAAAAACTAAAAAAGCGAGGTCTATTTAGTAGCTGTTCTGGAGCCTTCAGTCATTTCACATGATCTTCAACGACAAATATGACAATAATTTAACGACAAATATGAATCAGAGACACAGCTCTTAACAGTTCTTAATTAAGGATCCATTCTCTGTGGACGATGGTAATCCATCTGGCAGTTGTCAAAATACTTCTTTTCGGATTGGAAGAAGCTAAATCCCTTTTATTCTCTCAATACTTGCTCGAAAAAAAACCCAACCCTACCTGGTCATGTCCCGTCCTGCTCTCCGGTCACCTCTGCGGGTCAGATGTGAGCATTTGCCTCCAGTCGGCAGCTCCGGTTAATATTCAATCTAAAACCATCTCAATCCTGCCACAGAAGCGGAAGGAAATATTCTGTTATTATCATATTACACCATCTTCTCATATCTTTTACGGTCCATAAAATGGAATGAAGACTACCATGGTTCAGTGGACATGATGGCTCTGTGTATACGTGCGCGCATCTTCCATTTCTGTCCCGTAACTGTGGGTGGAGACGTCAGCGGTGAGACACGGCCGGTGAGGACAGCGCTTGAGTGTGTTGTTGTTTTTTTTCCGAAACGACACAAATTGTGTGCCACTCGTTCAGTCACACGAATGCACTCTTAAGTCCACCGCGTTAGGGACTCGTCAGACCAGGGGCTAGATGCACAAAGCTCTGTGTAGAACTATGCGTAGGCCAATGCAGAAAGACAGAAATATGCATACGCAGTCTTTCTCTCAGATTAATGAATGTGGACCTGGGTGCACGAGCCTCATTTCTACTCCCACAGTTATGTCCATATACTGTATGTCCTTATACTGTATGTCCTTTACAAAATAGCGAGGACCACTTCAAGCTCATCGCTGCAGCGTCTCATAGTTAACTATTTGCTGGCATTACCCACACATTGAGAACACTGACCAGCCTATCCAAGATGTAATATAAAAAATAGAAAATAATAAGTCGACTATTTGTGAAAACAGACTTCTGATTGGAGTCAAAACTTAGAGAGTTTAACTCATTCACGACCGCAACCTCCTCCCTGCTCATAGGTTGTTGCTCTCTATACTAGCCTTCTAGTACTATTACTATTTCTACCACTGCTACCACTACATCTTTCTGCCTTCGGCTGGATATTTATTGCAAAATGAAGAAGCATGTTCGACTTTTAAATAGTCGAATAGCTGCAGTGTGCGTATACATTTGTCAGAGGGAGAAGTTTGGTTTGCTAATTATATTTGGGGATGAATTAGCTAGCTAAGCTACATGCTAGCCAACATGGAGTAACGGCAGTACGTCTGCTGAACTTCACCTAACGAAGCGCTGTATTGAAGGAATGAAAGAAGAAAACAGAACGGGATTCCTGTCGGAACCATGCAGCATGCACACTCGTGATATTCAGGCCATGTCAGGATGCTTTCCCGGACTCATTCGAACCGTTTTTTTCCTGCTTTACTTCGGCCAGAGGACGATGAACGATGGTGACTAATGAGCCGTGTGGGCTGTTGCCTTGCTGTTATAGTTCAGCACAGCTTGATGGTTGTCTTTATGGGCGTAATGTTCTTACAACTTATAGCATAGAACACATTGTTGATGACGGTATTAAAGTTGTGAGCCTAATGTATTGTACTACAGCAAAAATCCTCCCTATTCAGTAGAGCAACGCATTGCTGAGGAGTAAAGGGTCCATCTTACTTTTTTTACATTGACAAACCGTGGAATAACAATTTTAGGGCCCAAAAAGACATTTTCCCATAGGCTTACGTTGGGAAAGAACATTATGAAACTCACCGGATAATATTCTTTTATGAGGCAAAGCAACTTCCCAGAACAAAAACTTAAATGGCCCCTATTTAAATTATTAGGTCCTACTAATGATGCACTAATACCCGAATCAGACTGATTTCCCCTCCTCTGTGAATGAGCCTGAGACCGTGGCTGGACTGAGGACTGGCATATTCTCAAGCAGGCCTCAAAGGAAATAACATAACAGGGACCTATCTTTGTGAACTACCAAAATGAATTTATTGTAAATGAAATATTTGTACTCCAATGACCTTTTTCTATGTATAAATTAGTGTTCTACCTGCTATGTTAGAGTGTTTTGCCGTGGTTGGTGAGATCAAAAACGCCTTATTGTTTTTGTAACTTTAAAGTTGGTACCCAGATTTAGCCATTCACAAAATGCAGATGTCCAGCAGTCTCTGCATTGTCGATAGTGCACAGATTCTATAACCCTGCTCACAATCGCCCTGATACTCTTCTGCTGTATTTCCTGCTACAACTTGGACTTCATTGATTGCTCAATTGTTGCGGGTTGTCTGGACCCTGATGCAAGAAAAGCAGCTCCAAACCCTTCGTGCTCCAAATGTACATACATTGCTTTTTATCTGATTGAAACTGATAAGAGTGCCCAAAACAACTATCATCTTTGCAACTTTGTGAAGTATCTGAAAAACTCTTGTTTCTCACGCCTTCAGGACTAGAATGAAGATTAATCACATCTTTGGGAAACTTTGGAGGACATGTTGTGTTCCTCAAAAGGCAGCAATGCAGAGAGCAATAGAGGGAGAATGAGAGAACTTCATTCTCACTCTTCATTAACGTTGACGTTCTCTTTGGAGAAGTAGAAGGCCCTGATGTGAGAAAAAACACGGGGAGGCTTAACACAGATCAGGTGACAGTGTTGAATATGTCTAGAGATGAAATAGGAATATCTCAACAGAAGGTCAGCAATAATTCATTCGTGAACTTATAAAACAATTAATTTATGGACTATTTAATCTAGATTTCAATGGAATTTGAAGTACTTTTTAAAGAATGGGGAGGGGGCATTTTTATATCGCAATGTTTCAAATGCTTAAGAGTTGAGAGGAAGTCGAAAAAAAAAGACTTCATAATTAGAATTGCTTGTTGTTTTTTTATTATTTTTTTGCCACTTGGGCACAACGTGACTTTTTATCTCCTCATCAAGTTGCCGTTGTGAACAACTTTGCAAACTTTTGGCAATTTAGCATATTCAGCAGACACAGAGCAACATTAGCATTCATTTGACAAGTGCAACATTTGCTCTCCTTTTTAGCTCCGTTTTGGTCTCTGTGTTTTGGACTCCTGAGAAGAGTAAGTGGCCCTTTAGCTGCTAAATGCTCCATCTACTGTATTCACCAGCTAGGTGCAAGTAGCACACCGTAAACCTTCTATAAGCTACCTGGTTAGCTACCCAGCTATATACTAAGTT
The DNA here is from genome assembly GCF_023349555.1 of Cebidichthys violaceus. NCBI lineage: Eukaryota > Metazoa > Chordata > Actinopteri > Perciformes > Stichaeidae > Cebidichthys > Cebidichthys violaceus. The sequence goes on along the minus strand of NW_027176361.1, from coordinate 10,930,943 downwards.
ACCAACCAGCTGGTGAACATAACATTTAGCTGCTAAAGAGCTGGATACAACAGAGCTGAAGTGAGAGTGAATATTGGAATAGTATTGAGTAGTTGGCCAGGAAAAGACTCCATATGAACGCTAATATGGCTCCGTTCACCAGAACTTCATACGGTTGTGTATAAAGCTTGTTCTGTGTGGTTTCGCTCACACTAGTTTTCATCACCAAGTATTTTTTTTTTTTATTGTTTATAATCTGCATACATTTTTTTGTCTTTTAATATTTTATATAGATTACAACATTCTCCTTTTTATTTCCAATATGGGTATATTCATTATCGAGTATGTACAACTTGACATTAAGTTTTATCGCCCCTCATTAAATATAATACATAAAATGTCCTATTCCGTTTATTCTATTTCAACAGAATATATTACACTCGACTTGAATCATAAGACTAATTTATTTAAATAGACCAAATAAAAAAGGGGGAAAAACAACAACAACAAAGCACTAAGTGCTCAGAGTGACGGCGCTGCAGAGACACACCACGGCGCTTTACAGACCTTCATTCACAGTGTCCATGGCAACGAGAGCCTTGGAGACTTGCGCCAGGGTAGAGCAGGGTCAGGCGTTGCGGAGAGTTTCTCCATCACGTCCTCGCTGGCGCTGCTGATTCTCCATTCTCTGTGTTATATCCATTTGACTGACAGACTTGATGAGATGAGAGAGAGAGAGAACATCTGGGGCCAGATGTATACGCACCAAGAACATTTCACACCCATAAACAGGTGTTTATAAAAAGGAATGTGCAGTGAGAATGTACGCACCTCAGATGTGGTGGAGTAGAAATAGAAAGTGGCATAAATCGAAAGAGTAAATGTACTTAGTTACATTACAACGGCCTATTCTCATTGTGGATTGATGTTTTATTTAAGTGATCGATTTCTTTGTTAATAAGATGTGAGAAAATAGTGCAAATCACAGTCCTGCAATATCAGTCGCTGGCCCTAAGTTGGCAAAACAAATATATTATTTAGTTATTGCATGTTTAAAAAAATGACTGCTGTGAAATGCTACTAAAGTGAGCTGAAACAGTCCTTTCATACTTGTTTTCTGCATTTCTATATTTGAGGTGTCACTTCTATTTCTCAAGGCTGTCTGCGTTCTGTCAGTGACGCCTCAGAAAATAATTTTATGCAGGTAATTCCCGGGAGGTCAAAAACTCGTTTTCACATCAGCAAGCCCATGTTAAATATGAACCCAAATGAAAAGGTTCTAATTAGGCCCAGAAATAGTTTCTTAAATGCCACTTTTCTGCACTGAAAATGGCAAGATTAACATCCATGTCATAGTTTGTGTCCAACTGAGGAGCTTTCTTTGGGTAAGTAAACTGATATGAAAATCGCTCTTTAGGGGGTCGAATAAGCCATTTCAGTAAGAGCTTCTAAAAAGCAATGACTTTTTACGTCCTATACTTAACAGTCAGTTCACTAAAGTCTCCATATTTGAATAATATATGTTACTATTTATGATATATACTGTACATCTTCAATATAATACTAGTGTGGGCTGTCAGAGGTATTCAAAATATATATTTCTCAGACAGGTATCTCACCAAGTCTGTTGTATACAGTCGCGAGGAACAGATACGTGTAATTGTCTGTGCAACCTACTTCAGAACATTAGTGCTCACTGGTGTTGAACGGGTCACATCAACTCTGTCAAATTCTACAAGCGTACAATAGTGGAGACCACGATGCTGTGGCACAAACGTCTCCCAAAGGAACTCCCTTCAGCGCAGCCCGGTGATGTAGCTACACTTCTGGTTGAGTGGGCTCGTATCCCCGTAGGAACTGAGAACCACTGTTCCGCTTAAGCATGGGAACCGACATCAACCGCCCAATGTGGCGAACGCTGCTCAGAAAGCGCTAACCGCCGTCTCGCCTTCCCATGACAGACGAAACGCTGAGAAGGACACTTCGGGACGCTACGCCCTAACTGGACAAAGGGTGAGCAACTCCTCCCGCTCTGCCTGCGAGGAGGAAGAGGGTTCAAACCGACCCACCTCCAGTGGCTGACATGTGAAGAGTATCTGTAGCTTTTTTTTGAGGTGCTCTGAAGCACTGTTTGAAGGCCGGGAATGGCTTGCTGAAAGTGTGTTGGACCTGTTTCCCCTCGTAGAGCGCTCAGCCTTGTCCAGCACATCTTGAAGAACCTGGATGAAAGGCATGAAAAGGCATTAATGGCAAATGACATGAGACTGCTGACGACAGCCGCCTCCCCCCCACCTCACATGTCCGTTGCGAATGAGCTGACGAAGCGGAATCAATAAGAACCTTGGAATCCTGATCCGCACGTGCAGTAGCATTAAACGAGCGTGAAATCAGCCGGTCGGTTTTAGCTCACTCTTTCCTGGGGCGGTGTTGGATAAGTAGACACATGAGCTTTCCCCAGCGCTGTCCGTGATGCTATTGCCTGTTCCACTGGTAGCATGTTCCCCAGGTCCAGCTTCCACTTGATAACAGGCATTAGCCAACCATCCGCAGCCTGCATTGAATTGAGGCTTTTGAGATGTTTTTATTCCACGCCGTCTTCAGCATTTGAAGCATAATCATCTGCCACTGGAATGCAAAGTTAGGAATTAGTCTGAGACACCTCCCAAAGGGACTGGGTCAGACATGGGGGGGGGGGGGGGGCTACACTGAGTACTCAAGTATTAATAAGATTAGCGGAAAACTCCCAACTCCACTTTAGATTCCTCATCCACTTCTATCTGAATGAGGATGCCCCAGTGGCTTCCCTCTCCTGATTGATATCAAACAGAAAGTGGGGAGCAAAAAGAGATGAGACATCAGCATCATCGGGGACGTTTGGGCCCTGGCTGAGGAATGCATTCCCGGGCCGGGGGGGGGGTTAGGGATGACGATTAAGAGGAACGACGAGCCTCAAACCTGTCCATCCTCTGAGGTAAACTCTGAAGAGCGGTGAGAATCTGATGTTGGGTATCTGAGCTGCGACTCTTTGCTGATGGAGCAGGACCTGGGCGTTTAGCAGCTTTAAGCACCTCGCCACGGCTTGGTTCGTGGGGGGAATCATGACGACGGCCACACAAACACTTGCGAGAGCCGCTTATGACCGGGCCTCTTTGGAGTCCCTCCTCCCTCGACAGATCGCGAGCAGCATTGCGAGGATCGTCCACGTCCTCCCTCAGATAAGCAATCCTCAAGCATGAGGGGCATTCTCAGTCTCATTGCTGACTGACAAAACCGGCAGCACTACTAAGCCATGATGCCCCCGGCAAAGCGGGATAAAGCCACAACACAACCCCACTGACCGTGAACAACAGTAGAGGGAAATCAAGCCCACACAACTAAAGCGGCCCTCGCCGGTACGTGCACGTGCCTAGCATGGACAACACTAAACCCCACCACCTGCAAACTGTGATAGGGCACAACACTTACCAACTCTGCAATGCGAGTATATTTCACTATGTTTCACCAGTGGATAACCTAAAAGAAGCTGACATTTACCCAAATACTGGGAAGTCAGCTAGCATGCTAGCAAAACTGGCAACTGGCTATTAAAGAAAACAATGCAATGGTCAGCGTAGCCCTACCATGAGGCAATGTACTCAACAGCAAGAGTAGATCAGTTTCCTACCTCTACCTGGTCTCTGAGGCGAGAAATGCGAAGATGACGAGCTTAGAAGTCGACCCCGCTTTTATAACGCTTAAAGCTCCGCCTCCTGGGGGGGGGGGGGGGGGGGGGGGGGGGTCACGGGTCACGGGCATGACTTTGTTTACTTAAGGTCCCGAGAGAGGAACGGAGACCGTCATTCCATTAAGACCGCCGTGACGGTCAGAGTGAGGTCGAAACAGATATAAAAATGTCCCCAGTGCAGTAATAATGGAAAACCAAGACATCTCAAGCCAAGGATAACAGAGCTCCCTTTTCAGTGATATTATTACTGAACTCAGGAAAGACCAAATGTAAGCCAGTCAGCCAAAAGATACATGTGTTGTCTGCTGTACTGTATACATCTGTGTTCATTTGAATGTTAATGTCACATTAAAATCCCAAATATCACCTAAATAAAACACTGCTCTGATTGTAAAAAGACAAATCTCTCTCCCTACATGCATTCATTAGGCTGAGGAGGGTATCCATTCGGCAACATTACATTAATGTAATGTTATGTTTGTGCACATGTAACCACCAGAGGGCAATGTGTAAGTGCACAGTGTGAGACTTTGTGCACTAATATATGCTATTAATTATCACTGTAGCCTGCCATTTTGCATGCGGCGGTTTCCCACCTCACACCGGCTGAATTGTTCATCCACGGTGCGTCGAGTGAGAGGTTGGCCCGTGCGTTTCCCTTTTCCTCGCTCATCTGGAGGCCCTTTGATGAGCTGCTGAGAGAAAACGCTTTGCACTGCGGGGCTGACTAACAATGTTTTTTAGAGAGACCGGGTCCTCCCACCGCAGAGAGCTGCACATAACTGAGGAGGGCTGATTGACAGATTGAGATCATGGAAATTACAGACAAAAGTGTCTTTTATGGAAATGTATGCAGAATTAAAATCTTACACAGACCTCGCTCCTTATCATAACGGGGTATCAAGGCGAGAAGAAAGGAAGCATGAAAAAATGTTTTGAATCCAGGTATTTAGCACTATTATTCAGGCTTTGGTAAAGGCATGCATACTTCACACATTCTGAGGTGGGGAGTTTGCCTCTTACTGATCAAAGATTCCAATTCATGTCAACATGCTTCACTTGCATCCGTGCCAAATTGGCCCACTGTTCTTGAGCCTATATCGTTACATAAAAAAAAAAAAAAAAATCCATCCTCCCGTTTGACTTCACAACTAAGCCGCATCAACAGGAGCATGTCCGAGATAGGACTGTGAAGTGCTCGCCAGCAGTCCGCAAACAATTACACAGCACAACGCCGCCACAGAACCTGCCTGTTTTGTGGCACCCGATAAGAGAGCACTGAATAAATGTGCCTGCATGCATGAAAAGACTTGAGAGGGAGAAGTGTTTGCGGGGTAAATATTGCGGTTGGCCTTCGTGCATGTGTACAAAACAATTACATGCTTCATTGTTGTGACAAAAACGGTCCGAGACAGCAGCTATTTGCTGTTAATTTAGCTTGAGAAGTCCCCATCAGTGTGGGGGGAGGATACATCGTATTGGTTACTGTATGTCAGACACGAGTAGCTCTAATGTAACTTCATAGGATGACGGATACAAGTGACTGCACCCTACTGGGCACTAGGTTTGGTCTAATTATTGTGTAGTGGATCCATTCTGGATAATCAGATCTTTAGGTTCATTTACTAATGGATGTGAGTTTTGTCAGCCAATTCAACAACTGCAGCGGCAGCAGCAGCATCACAATTATCAAGACAAGATATCTCTCTACTGTAATTGACCCTATCCTAAGCCCCGCCCCCCTGTCAAACTATCAAAGCTACCATAGAGCCCACACTGTAACTAACTGCACTCCCTGAATAAATACGATCTAACTTTTGGAAGAACAGAAAAGGTCTTGTCAGAGAGAAGCTGACAGAAGGTTTGAAAGATTTATCCAGGATGTCAAACTGATTCAACAGGTTTAATAGATAAAGATAGAAGCTGAAGCTACAGGTCACAGTGTAAACGTGATCCACCGCATCACCTGGTGATCGAGATGGAAGTCGATGAATTTATGGAACAGCAGCATTCCTGTAAAGCCAGGTAGGTCCTTATTCACTGTTACATTCACTAAAGAGCAAAAGCATGTGTAGACATTTAGTATACCTTCAGCAGCTAGCGTAGCATAGAAATGCGAGCACCATTAATGACAACGTTGCCTGACTTTTTGTCTTGATAAGATAATTTATCTCACCTGCAGTCCGGAGGATCGCGAGTGTCCGCGGGTTTTCACATGTCCGTGCACATCCAACATTTTTCTAACTACGCGGACGCATGGATGGAGAAAATGGAGAACTTTGAGGAGCTTTGAGAATTCCGGTTTGCTGCAAAGAGGAACCTGTACGGAGTACAAACGATCAGCAAATGTCAGAGCGACTGTCCATGCGTAAAGTATTCCCAAGGCTTTAGTTTTTCACAACATGTCAGAGCTCGATGTTGCTTGATTAATCAACTAATCCTTTTCGTTTTGATCAACACCAAGAGAAAAGGCAAAAATGCTTAGAACTTATCTTTTCTGTTCTGCAATACTCTTACAATGCTATCTGTGATAATCCAACGTAGGTTGATGCTAATTTATCACTTGGGCTTTAATTTGAGCCTTCAGAGTGAGTTGAATGAACATCGATCGGTTATGAAATTAAAGAGCAGAAAAGACAGATGGTGGTAGAGGAAAATGAAGAAAAAGAGAATAAATGATTTCTTCCAATACCCAAAAGAACAAAACTAGTAAAAATGAAAGCTATGATATTGTCACCTCCAGTAAGCTGTACTGCTGCAGAGGGCTGATGGTGCAGTTTATTTATTCTCTCTGAGAATCTGTCCCTGGGGACTTGAGAGTCCATGTTGTGATTCATGACCAGCAGTGGTGCAATTGAGCATTTTAAGAGGAACCAGGGGTATATAGTACAGCGTGAGCCATAATAAATGGTGTTCTTAAGAGCCATTCATAGCCTGTCCTGAGCAAGGGGAAATGATGACGGATCGGTTTTCTTAGCTGTGCCTCATTTCTTATCCAAATGAAATCCGGGAAGTCCATTCATCCCGCTTAGGAGATAATAAATCGGTTGAATTGTTGCCTGTATATAGACCTCATGATTTGACCCGCCTCTGTGCTTACTGTGTGCTGGTGTTCTTCACCTTCTTCTACGTTCTTTACAGTAACCCCTCCTGCTCATTGCTGTCCTCTCTTTTTATATTCACTTCTGTCCATAAGTATCACTTTAGAGTAGTTTACAATAACTTGGTCACTTCTTCTGCGGTCCACATAAATGAATGCATAGCTACAAATACAACAAATAACCCACTACAGCCAAAACTGTCCCAACTCACCCGTATTATAATCAAAAACCTATGATTACTTAATCACAGGAGTATTGGTTTTATCACCTCTACTAGTATCATTCATCAATTCTCTATGCCTGCTTACACTGCTCACTGCTTCAGGGAACTGGATCGTATCCCAGCTTCCATTTGGCAAGTCTGCTACAATCCGTACAAGCGCTTGTACTATTGGAAAGCTGCACCAGGGCCAGTATCTCCATGTAAAAATACAGTGACTGAAACACCTAAGTTATAAATTGTGGTAGAGACACAAATTCACTATTTATAGTCACTGTTGGCAGAAATTAAGTTAAGTGGAAAGTTAAAGTCTCACACAGGCCAAGTAATGCAACTTTTAAGCTTTGCAGAGCAGAATAGCTGATCTGTTTTAAAGGAATACTCCTTTAAAATCTCCTGATTTTTTGAGTGTCAAGCGGTCTCAAATTATTTTGATAATCGGTTCAGTTTGGGTATTCGTGCGTAACTGACACAGTCCGGTGCGCGCAGAATATGTAAATTGATGCCCTAATGCGGACCCAGAGATCAAGTTCCACCTGGAAACTTTTAGCCGTACAACGTTAGCAACATGTGCTGAGGTTAGCGCGGTAAGCTGATTGGCATGCGATGCCAAATGAAATGCAGGAGCTGGAAGAGCCGACTGTGGGTTGCCGGTCAGTAAAACAGCAAGAGACAGAAAGTTGTATATAAGCTAAGGACGCTGTGTCAGTGATGCTCCACCATCTATGGGAATAGAAATAAACTGAACATGCTAACGCAAATTCGACCGCATGTAGCTCTTTGAGCCTGTAACTGTTGACTGTAATGGGGCAGCAGACTCTGATTAGATCAGATCTGTGGTATGTCACTATTTGAGAGGTATTATTAGCATCCAGTAAAACAGTAATTAAAAAGAAAGAGCTTTGATTATAGTGAATACAGTAATTAAAAAGAAAGAGCTTTGATTATAGTGAGTTTAATTATATTTGTGCTGTTAACTACTCCGTCACGTAGGTGATAGCTTTGCAGCAGGAAAACGAGTTTGAAAATTATAAATATTCTGGATTAACCCACAATTTCAGCGGTATTGATGATGGCATCCAGGCAGATTTTAATGAAGCAGCTTTCACACCTTCATGAGAGTCTTGTGAGATGTGCTTACATCTGAAGGTGATGATCAAATGTTTGAGTAAATGAGTTCCCAGGAGACCCAGTGTGATGCTGCGTTGAAGACAGGTACAATATGAAAGACAGCAGGTTTACCAGTCATTCTGTTGTGCAGTGTTTTAATAATATTGATAACAATAAATAATTTCACTTTGGTTAGACTAAAGCCTGTGTAGAAAACTTGCTGACATCAAAAGGTTTCTGGGAGACTCACACTTCATGTTTCTTTTTACAGATGCAGAATGAATATATAATGACCTGTTACAATTTACATATGTGATTTATTGTGATGCGGAGAGGTGTTAGCAGTGAGATGTTTCTCAGTGACAGTAAGGTGATGGTTAGAGGCATTTTGGATAGTTTGACAAAACTGACAATAAACATGAATATGTGAATATATTCACTGTTTTGGAATTATATCACTATATCCCCAATGCTCGAGCTTTGGCATTATTGCCATCATTTACAAATGGTTGAAATGTAATTCTTTAATGGTAATGTATTTAAACAGAATGCAGAATTGCAACTCCGCAGCTTTGTCAGATGTGTACTCTTTCTCTCACACTCCCAGAGCTGCGAGGCGGGGTGGTGGTACTGGCCTGCTAATTTCCCCAAAATGGAAATATTCTCTTGTCTCTGTTCCTCAGTTCTCCCCGTCCTCTTTCGAATTTCATGCTGTTACTGTCACTTACCCAGTCAAGCTCACCATTGCTGTTGTGTATCGCCCACCAGGGCCTCTTGGTGAGTTCCTGAAAGAGCTCGACACATTAGTCTCGCACTTCCATGACGATCACTCATCCTGCTCGGTGACTTCAACATCCAGACTGATAAGTTAGAACCTCTTCTTTCCTTCCTCTCCTCCTTTGACCTTTACCACTCTTCTTCTCCTCCTACCCACAAAGCCGGCAACCAGCTGGATCTTATCTTCACTAGGCACTGTTCTACTGCTAACCTCTCCGTCACTCCCCTCCGGCTCTCTGACCACTATTTCATGTCCTACTCCCTCTCCCTATCCTCTCCCCCCTTACTTCCTCCACCTACCCACATGGTTTCTACCCGGAGTCATCTCCGCTCCCTCTCCCCTGCTGATCTTTCCTCTTCTGTCACCTCTGCTCTCCCTGACCCTGAATCCTTCTCTCTCCTATCCCCTGATACTGCTACTGATCTTCTCCTCTCCACCCTTTCCTCTTCTTTGGACAACCTCTGTCCCTTCACCTCCAGGCCTGCACGGCCAACCCCACCTGCCCCGTGGCTGTGCGTACTGATAGACGGAGCCTAAGAGAGGCTGAGCGTAAATGGAGAAAAGGCAAACTCCCGGAGGACCTTCTTAACTTCCAAGCTCTTCTTTCCACTTTTTCCTCCTCTCTATCTACTGCTAAAGCTGCGTTCTTCCACTCTAAAATCCTAACCTCTGCTTCCAATCCTAAAAAGCTCTTTGAAAGTTTCTCTTCACTCCTCCAACCCCCACCCCTCCTCCTACTTCTTCCCTTCTCCCTGACGATTTCGCCAACTTCTTTGACAAGAAGGTAAACGATATCAGATCCTCCTTCTCTCAGCCCCCCTGTCCCTGTCCACCCTGTCCCTCCCTCTCTCAGTGTCCTTGTCCACCCTCTCCCTCTCTACCCTGTCCAGCTCTTCCCCCTCAGCTCCCCCTCCCCTCTCCACGCCCCATCTTACCCTATCTGGCTCCCCTCTCCGCTAACGAGGTCCTCAACCTTGCTACATCTAACCGCCCCACCACGTGCTCCCTTGACCCGATCCCCTCCCCTCTTCTTCAGTCTATTGCGACTGAACTCCTTCCTTTCCTCACCCACCTCATCAACACATCTCTTGTTTCAGGATGCTTTCCCACGGCCTTCAAGACCGCCAGAGTCACCCCCCTTCTGAAGAAACCATCGCTTGACCCCTCGGATGTCAAGAACTTCAGACCGGTTTGTCTTCTACCCTTTCTATCCAAAACACTTGAACGTGCCGACTTTAATCGTCTTCCTATCTCCACCAGAACAACCTCTTGGACCCCCACCAGTCCGGGTTCAAAGTGGGTCACTCGACTGAGACAGCCCTCCTTGCGGTGACAGAGTCGCTTCACGCCACGAGAGCTAACTCTCTCTCCTCTGTCCTGGACCTGTCTGCGGCGTTTTACACTGTGAACCATCAGATACACCCCCGCCCGACCACTTCGCTCTGCTGAACACTGAACTCTTTTTAGAAAAATACACACCGTGCCGGCATAAGCAGCATAACATTTAAACAAATATTGTCCTATCCAATAAGCTTTTTTTCCAATGGCTTTAA